>NW_026735205.1:0-156000 GCF_949786415.1 Peromyscus eremicus | reverse complement strand
AGAGTAGAAGAGTGCTCTTTTCTCAAAAGCAGAGTGTGTTTCTTGTATGGCGAGCTAGCGTTTGTTTTCAAGTCCTAAATGGAGTTGAATCCAATGCAGTTTGTGGTCCTACGAGCAAGAGTTGTTTTCTGGTAAGGAAAGTCACTATTGTGCTCGCATTGCCATACACAGTGCAAATAGCCCTCCCGTCTGTTCCCAGTAAGTACAGTGTATTGGACTGAAAAGGAGCTACCGTTCTTCTCAGTTTCCTAAGCAGAGTTGAACTAGATATGGCCTGTGTATGTAGGAAGCACAGTTCTTTTGTTCTGAGTAAGCTCATTGTTCTGGCCCTATAGGAAACACAATTGAGTAGAAGAGTGCTCTTTTCTCAAAAGCAGAGTATGTTTCTTGTAAGGCGAGCTAGCGTTTGTTTCCCAATCCTAAATGGAGTTGAATCACATGCAGTTTCTGGTCCTATGAGCAAGAGTTGTTTTGTGGTATGAAGAGTCACAATTGCGCTCCCATTGTCATACACAGTGCAAATAGCACTCGCGTCTGTTCCCAACAAGTACAGTGTATTGGACTGAAGAGTATCTACTGTTCTTGTCAGTTTCCTAAGCAGAATTGAACTAGATATGGCTGTGTGTGTAGGAAGCACAGTTCTTTTGTTCTGAGCAAGCTCACTGTTCTGGCGCTAAAGGAAACACCGTAGAGTAGAAGAGTGCTCCTTCATCAAAAGCAGAGTGTGTTACTTGTAAGGCGAGGTAGCGTTTGTTTCCCAGTCCTAAATGGAGTTGAATCACATGCTGTTTTTGGTCCTACGAGCAAGAGTTGCTTTCTGGTAAGGAAAGTCACTATTGCGCTCCCATTGCCATACACAGTGCAAATAGCACTCGCATCTGTTGCCAGCAGGTACAGTGTATTGGACTGAAGAGGAGCTACTTCTCTTGTCAGTTTCCTAAGCAGAGTTGAACTAGATATGGCCCGGGTGTAGGAAGCACAGTACTTTTGTTCTGAGCAAGTTCTCTGTTTGGACCCCATAAGAAACACAGTAGAGTAGAAGAGTGCTCTTTTCTCAAAAGCAGAGTGTGTTTCTTGTAAGGCGAGCTGGCGTTTCTTTCCCAGTCCTAAATGGAGTTGAATCACATGCAGTCTGGTCCTATGAGCAAGAGTTGTTTTGTGGTATGAAGAGTCACAATTGCGCTCCCATTGTCATACACAGTGCATATAGCACTCGCTTCTCTTCCCAGCAAGTACACTGTATTGGACTGAAGAGGATCTACTGTTCTTGTCAGTTTCCTAAGCACAATTGCAGTAGATATGGCCATGTGTGTAGGAAGCACAGTTCTTTTGTTCTGAGCAAGCTCACTGTTTTGGCGCTAAAGGAAACACAGTAGAGTAGAAGAGTGCTCCTTCCTCAAAAGCAGAGTGTGTTACTTGTAAGGCGAGCTAGCATTTGTTTCCCAGTCCTAAATAAAGTTGAATCACATGCAGTTTTTGGTCCTACGAGCAAGAGTTGCTTTCTGGTAAGGAAAGTCACTATTGTGCTCCCATTGGCATACACAGTGCAAATAGCACTCGCATGTGTTGCCAGCAAGTACAGTGTATTGGACTGAAGAGGATGAACTTCTCTTGTCTGTTTCCTAAGCAGAGTAGAAGTAGATATGGCCCGGGTTTAGGAAGCACAATACTTTTGTTCTGAGCAAGTTCTCTGTTTGGACCCCATAGGAAACACAGTAGAGTAGAAGAGTGCTCTTTTCTCAAAAGCAGAGTGTGTTTCTTTTAAGGCGATCTAGCGTTTTTTTCCCAGTCCTAAATGGAGTTGAATCACATGAAATTTCTGGTCCTACGAGCAAGAGTTGTTTTCTGGTAAGAAGAGTCACTATTGCGCTCCCATTGTCATACACAGTGCAAATAGCACTGGCGTCTGTTCCCAGCAAGTACAGTGTATTGGACTGAAGAGGAGTTAATGTTCTTTTCAGGTTCCTAAGCAGAGTAGAACTAGATATGGCCCATGTGTGTAGGAAGCACAATTCTTTGTTCTGAGCAAGCTCACTGTTCAGATCCCATAGGAAACACAGTAGAGTAGAAGAGTGCTCTTTTCTCAAAAGCAGAGTGTGTTTCTTGTAAGGCGAGGTAGTGTTTGTTTCCCAGTAAGAAATCGAGTTGAATCCCATGCAGTTTCTGGTCCTACGCGCAAGAAATGTTTTCTGGTAAGAAGAGTCACTATTGCGCTCCCATTGCCATACACAGTGCAAATAGCACTCGCGTATGTTTCCAGCAAGTACAGTGTATTGGACTGAAGAGAGGTTACTGTTCTTGTCAGTTTCCTAAGCAGAATTGAACTACATATGGCCCGTGTGTATAGGAAGCACAGTTCTCTTTTTCTGAGCAAGCTCAATGTTCTGGCCCTATAGGAAGCACAGTAGAGTAGAAGAATGCTCTTTTCTCAAAAGCAGAGTGTGTTTCTTGTAAGGCGAGCTAGCATTTGTTTCCCAGTCCTAAATGGAGTTGAATCACATGCAGTTTCTGGTCCTACGAGCAAGAGTTTTTTTCTAGTAAGAAGAGTCATTTTTGCGCTCCCATTGTCATACTCAGGGCAAATAGCACTGGCGTCTGTTCCCAGCATGTACAGTGTATTGGACTGAAGAGGAGCTACTGTTCTTGTCAGTTTCCTAAGCAGAGTTGAACTAGATATGCCCCCCGTGTAGGAAGCACAGTTTTTTTGTTCTCAGCAAGCTCACTGTTCTGGCCTTATAGGAAACAAAATAGAGTAGAAGAGAGCTCTTTCCTCAAAAGAAGAGTGTGTTTCTTGTAAGGCGAGCTAGTGTTTGTTGCCTAGTCCTAAATGGAGTTGAATCACATGCAGTTTCTGGTCCTATGAGCAAGAGTTTTTTCTGCTAAGGAAAGTCACTCTTGTGCTCCCATTGCCATACACAGTGCAAATAGCACTCGCGTCTGTTCCCAGCAATTACAGTGTATTGGACTGAAGAGGAGCTACTGTTCTTGTCAGTTTCCTAAGCAGAGTTGAACTAGATATGACCCCTGTGTGTAGGAAGCAGAGATCTTTTGTTCTGACCAAGCTCACTGTTTGTGCCCGATAGGAAACACAGTAGAGTAGATGTGTGCCCTATTCTCAAAAGCAGAGCGTGTTTCTTGTAAGGCGAGCTAGCGTTTGTTTCACAGTCCTAAATGGAGTTGAATCACATGCAGTTTCTGTTCCTACGAGGAAGAGTTGTTTTTTGGTTAGAAGATTCACTATTGTGCACTTATTGCCGTACACAGTACAAATAGCATTCGCGTCTGTTCCCAGCATGTACAGTGTATTGGACTGAAGAGGATCTACTGTTCTTGTCAGTTTCCTAAGCAAAGTTGAACTTGATATGGCCCGTGTGTGTAGGAAGCACAGTTCTTTTGTTCTGAGCAAGCTCACTTTTCGAACCCCATAGGAAACACAGTAGAGTAGAAGAGTGCTCTTTTCTCAAAAGCAGAGTGTGTTTCTTGTAAGGCGAGCTAGCATTTGTTTCCCAGTCCTAAATGGAGTTGAAATACACATGCAGTTTCTGGTCCTACGAGCAAGAGCTGTTTTCTGGTTAGAAGAGTCACTATTGCGCTCCAATTATCATACATAGGGCAAATAGCACTGGCGTCTGTTCCCAGCATGTACAGTGTATTGGACTGAAGAGGAGCTACTGTTCTTGTCAGTTTCCTAAGCAGAGTTGAACTAGATATGGCCCCTGTGTGTAGGAAGCACAGTTTTTTTGTTCTCAGCAAGCTCATTGTTCTGGCCCTATAGGAAACAAAATAGAGTAGAAGAGTGCTCTTTCCTCAAAAGAAGAGTGTGTTTCTTGTAAGGCGAGCTAGTGTTTGTTTCCCAGTTCTAAATGGAGTTGAATCACATGCAGTTTCTGGTCCTATGAGCAAGAGTTTTTTCTGGTAAGGAAAGTCACTATTGTGCTCCCACAGCCATACACAGTGCAAATAGCACTCGCGTCTGTTCCCAGCAATTACAGTGTATTGGACTGAAGAGGAGGTACTGTTCTTGTCAGTTTCCTAAGCAGAGTTGAACTAGATATGACCCGTGTGTGTAGGAAGCACAGTTCTTTTGTTCTGAGCAAGCTCACTGTTTGGGCCCGATAGGAAACACAATAGAGTAGATGTGTGCCCTATTCTCAAAAGCAGAGCGTGTTTCTTGTAAGGCGAGCGAGTGTTTGTTTCTCAGTCCTAAATGGAGTTGAATCAAATGCAGTTTCTGTTCCTACGAGGAAGAGTTGTTTTCTGGTAAGAAGATTCACTATTGTGTACTTATTGCGGTACACAGTGCAAATAGCATTCGCGTCTGTTCCCAGCAAGTACAGTGTATTGGACTGAAGAGGAGCTGCTGTTCTTGTCAGTTTCCTAAGCAGAGTTGAACTTGATATGGCCCGTGTGTGTAGGAAGCACAGTTCTTTTGTTCTGAGCAAGCTCACTTTTCGAACCCCATAGGAAACACAGTAGAGTAGAAGAGTGCTCTTTTCTCAAAAGCAGAGTGTGTTTCTTGTAAGGTGAGCTAGCATTTGTTTCCCAGTCCTAAATGGAGTTGAATCACATGCAGTTTCTGGTCCTATGAGCAAGAGTTGTTTTGTGGTGCGAAGAGTCACAATTGCGCTCCCATTGCCATACACAGTGCAAATAGCACTCACATGTGTTGCCAGCAAGTACAGTGTATTAGACTGAAGAGGAGCTACTCCTCTTGTCAGTTTCCTAAGCAGAGTTGAACTAGATATGGCCCGGGTGTAGGAAGCACAGTACTTTTGTTCTGAGCAAGTTCTCTGTTTGGACCCAATAGGAAATACGTTAGAGTAGAAGAGTGCTCTTTTCTCAAAAGCAGAGTGTGTTTCTTGTAAGGCGATCTAGCATTTGTTTCCCAGTCCTAAATGGAGTTGAATAAAATGCAGTTTCAGGTCCTAAGAGCAAGAGTTGTTTTCTGGTAAGAAGAGTCACTATTGTGCATCCATTGCCGTACACAGTGCAAATAGCACTCGTGTCTGTTCCCATCAAGTACAGTGTGTTGGACTAAAGAGGAGCTACTGTTTTCGTTAGTTTCCTAAGCAGAGTTGAACTAGATATGGCCCATGTGTGTAGGAAACACAGTTCTTTTGTTCTATGCAAGCTCACTGTTCTGGCCCTATAGGAAACACAGTAGAGTAGAAGAGTGCTCTTTTCTCAAAAGCAGAGTGTGTTTCTTGTAAGGCGAGCTAGCGTTTTTTTCCCAGTCCTAAATGGAGTTGAATCACATGCAATTTCTCGTCGTACGAGCAACAGTTGTTTTCTGGTAAGAAGAGTCACTATTGCGCTCCCATTGTCATACACAGTGCAAATAGCACTGGCGTCTGTTCCCAGCAAGTACAGTGTATTGGACTGAATAGGATCTAATGTTCTTGTCAGTTTCCTAAGCAGAGTAGAACTTGATATGGCCTGTGTGTGTAGGAAGCACAATTCATTTGTTCTTAGCAAGCTCACTGTTCAGATCCCATAGGAAACACAGTAGATTAGAAGAGTGCTCTTTTCTCAAAAGCAGAGTGTGTTTCTTGTAATGCGAGGTAGTGTTTGTTTCCCAGTAAGAAATCGAGTTGAATCCCATGCAGTTTCTGGTCCTACGAGCAAGAGATGTTTTCTGGTAAGAAGAGTCACTATTGCACTCCCATTGCCATACACAGTGCAAATAGCACTCGTGTCTGTTCCCAGCAAGTACAGTGTATTGGAGTGAAGAGGAGCTACTGTTCTTGTCAGTTTCCTAAGCAGAGTTGAACTAGATATGGCCGTGTGTGTAGGAAGTACAGTTCTTTTGTTCTGAGCAAGCTCACTGTTCAGACCCCATAGGAAACACAGTAGAGTAGAAGAGTGCTCTTTTCTCAAAAGCAAAGTGTGTTTCTTGTAACGTGAGCTAGCTTTGGTTTCCCAGTCCTAAATGCAGTTGAATCACATGCAGTTTCTGGTCCTAAGAGCAAGAGTTGTTTTTGGTAAGAAGAGTCACTATTGCGCTCCAATTATCATACACAGGACAAATAGCACTGGCGTCTGCTCCCAGCAAGTACAGTGTATTGGACTGAAGAGGATCTACTATTCTTGTTAGTTTCCTAAGCAAAATTGAACTAGATATGGCCGTGTGTGTAGGAAGCACATTTCTTTTGTTCTGAGCAAGCTCACTGTTTTGGCCCTATAGGAATCACAGTAGAGTAGAAGAGTGCTATTTCTCAAAAGCAGAGTATGTTTCTGTAAGGCGATCTAGCGTTTGTTTCCCAGTCCTAAATGGAGTTGAATCACATGCAGTTTTTGGTCCTACGAGCAAGAGTTGTTTTCTGGTAAGGAAAGTCACTATTGTGCTCCCATTGCCACACACAGTACAAATAGGACTCGCGTCTGTTCCCACCAAGTACAGTGTATTGGACTGAAGAGGATCTACTGTTCTTGTCAGTTTCCTAAGCAGAATTGAACTAGATATGGCCGTGTGTAGGAAGCACAGTTCTTTTGTTCTGAGCAAGCTCAGTCTTCTGGTGCTAAAGGAAACACAGTAGAGTAGAAGAGTGCTCCTTCCTCAAAAGCAGAGTGTGTTACTTGTAAGGCGAGCTAGCGTTTGTTTCCCAGTCCTAAATGGAGTTGAATCACATGCATTATTTGGTTCTACAAGCAAGAGTTCCTTTCTGGTAAGGAAAGTCACTATTGCGCTCCCATTGTCATACACAGTGCAAATAGCACTCGCATGTGTTGCCAGCAAGTACAGTGTATTGGACTGAAGAGGAGCTACTTCTCTTGTCACTTTCTTAAGCAGAGTTGAACTAGATATGGCCGGGTGTAGGAAGCACAGTACTTTTGTTCTGAGCAAGTTCTCTGTTTGGACCCCATAGGAAACACAGTAGAGTAGAAGAGTGCTCTTTTCTCAAAAGCAGAGTTTGTTTCTTATAAGGCGAGCTAGCGTTTTTTTCCCAGTCCTAAATGGAGTTGAATCACATGTAATTTCTGGTCCTACGAGCAACAGTTGTTTTCTGGTAAGAAGAGTCACTATTGCGCTCCCATTGTCATACACAGTGCAAATAGCACTGGCGTCTGTTCCCAGCAAGTACAGTGTATTGCACTGAAGAGGAGCTATGTTCTTGTCAGTTTCCTAAAGAGTAGAAATAGATATGGCCCGTGTGTGTAGGAAGCACAATTCTTTTGTTCTTAGCAAGCTCACTGTTCAGATCCCATAGGAAACTCAGTAGAGTAGAAGAGTGCTCTTTACTCAAAAGCAGAGTGTGTTTATTTCCCAGTAAGAAATAGAGTTGAATCCCATGCAGTTTCTAATCCTACGAGAAAGAGTTTTTTTCTGGTAAGAAGAGTCACTATTGCGCTCCCATTGTCATACACAGGGCAAATAGCACTGGCGTCTGTTCCAGGCAAGTACAGTGTATTGGACTGAAGAGGATCTACTATTCTTGACAGTTTCCTAAGCAGAATTGAACTAGATATGGCCGTGTGTGTAGGAAGCACAGTTCTTTTGTTCTGAGCAAGCTTACTCTTCTGGCCCTTAGGAAACACAATAGAGTTGAAGAGTGCTAATTTCTCAAAAGCAGAGTGTGTTTCTTGTAAGGCAAGCTAGCGTTTGTTTCCCTGTCCTAAATGGAGTTGAATCACATGCAGTTTGCGGTCCTATGAACAAGAGTTGTTTTCTGGTAAGAAGAGTCACCATTGCGCTCCCATTGTCATACACAGGGCAAATAGCACTGGCGTCTATTCCCAGCATGTACAGTGTATTGGACTGAAGAGGATCTACTGTTCTTGTCAGTTTCTTAAGCAGAGATGAACTAGATATGGCCGTGTGTGTAGGAAGCACAGTTCTTTTGTTCTGAGCAAGCTCACTGTTCGGACCCCATAGGAAACACAGTAGAGTAGAAGAGTGCTCTTTTCTCAAAAGCAGAGTGTGTTTCTTGTAAGGCGAGCTAGCTTTGGTTTCCCAGTCCTAAATGCAGTTGAATCACATGCAGTTTCTGGTCCTATGAGCAAGAGTTTTTTCTGGTAAGGAAAGTCACTATTGTGCTCCCATTGCCATACACAGTGCAAATAGCACTCGCGTCTGTTCCCAGCAATTACAGTGTATTGGACTGAAGAGGAGCTACTGTTCTTGTCAGTTTCCTAAGCAGAGTTGAACTACATATAGTCCTTGTGTGTAGGAAGCACAGTTCTTATGTTCTGAACAAGCTCACTGTTTGGACCTCACAGGAAACACAGTAGAGTAGAAGAGTGCTATTTTCTCTAAAGCAGAGTGTGTTTCTTGTAAGGCGAGCTAGCGTTTGTTTCCCAGTCCTAAATGGAGTGGAATAAAATGCAGTTTCTGTCCTATGAGCAAGAGTTGTTTTCTGGTAAGGAAAGTCACTATTGCGCTCCCATTGCCATACACAGTGCAAATAGCACTCGCGTCTGTTCCCAGCAAGTACAGTGTATTGGACTGAAGAGGAGCTACTGTTCTTGTCAGTCTCCTAAGCCGAGTTGAACTAGATGTGGTCCATGTGTGTAGGAAGCACAGTTCTTTGTTCTGAGCACGCTCACTGTTTGGACCCCATAGGAAACACAGTAGAGTAGAAGAGTGCTCTTTTCTCAAAAGCAGAGAGTGTTTCATGTAAGGGGAGCTAGCATTTGTTTCCCAGTCCTAAACGGAGTTGAATCACATGCAGTTTCTGGCCCTACGAGCAAGAGTTGTTTTCTGGTAAGAAAAGTCACTATTGCGCTCCCATTGCCATACACAGTGCAAAGAGCACTCGCTTCTGTTCCCAGCAAGTACAGTGAATCGGACTGAAGAGGAGCTACTATTCTTGTCAGTTTCCTAAGCAGAGTTGAACTAGATATGGCCCGTGTGTAGGAAGCACAGTTCTTTTGTTCTGAGCAAGCTCACTGTTCTGGCCGTATAGGAAACACAGTAGAGTAGAAGAGTGCTCTTTTCTCTAAAGCAGATTGTGTTTCTTGTAAGGCGAGCTAGCGTTTGTTTCCCAGTCCTAAATGGAGTGGAATAAAATGCAGTTTCTGTCCTATGAGCAAGAGTTGTTTTCTGGTAAGGAAAGTCACTATTGTGCTCCAATTGCCGTACACAGTGCAAATAGCACTCGCGTCTCTTCCCCGCAAGTACAGTGTATTGGACTGAAGAGGAGCTACTGTTCTTGTCAGTTTCCTAAGCAGAGTTGAACTAGATATGGTCCATGTGTGTAGGAAGCACAGTTCTTTTGTTCTGAGCAAGCTCACTGTTTGGACCCATTAGGAAACACAGTAGAGTAGAAGAGTGCTCTTTTCTCAGAAGCAGAGTGTGTTTCTTGTAAGGTGAGCTAGTATTTGTTTCCCAGTCCTAAATGGCGTTGAATCACATGCAGTGTGTGGTCCTACGAGCAAGAGTTGTTTTCTGGTAAGGAAAGTCACTATTGCTCTCCCAATGCCATACACAGTGCAAATAGCCCTCGCGTCTGTTCCCAGCAAGTACAGTGTATCGGACTGAAGAGGAGCTACTGTTCTTGTCAGTTTCCTAAGCAGAGTTGAACTAGATAAGGACCGTGTATGTAGAAAGCACAGTTCTTTTGATCTGAGCAAGCTCACTGTTCTGGCCCTATAGGAAACACAGTAGAGTAGAAGAGTGCTCTTTTCTCAAAAGCACAGTGCGTTTCATGTAAGGCGAGCTAGCATTTGTTTCCTAGTCCTAAATGGAGTTGAATCACATGCAGTATGTGGTCCTACGAACAAGAGTTGTATTCTGGTAAGGAAAGTCACTATTGTGCTCCCATTGCCATACACAGTGCAAATAGCACTCGCGTCTTTTTCCAGCAAGTACAGTGTATTGGACTGAATAGGAGCTACTGTTCTTGTCAGTTTCCTAAGCAGAGTTGAACTACATATAGTCCTTGTGTGTAGGAAGCACAGTTCTTATGTTCTGAGCAAGCTCACTGTTTGGACATCATAGGAAACACATTAGAGTAGAAGAGTGCTCTTTTCTCTAAAGCAGAGTGTGTTTCTTGTAAGGCGAGCTAGCGTTTGTTTCCCTGTCCTAAATGGAGTGGAATCACATGCAGTTTCTGTCCTACGAGCAAGAGTTGTTTTATGGTAAGAATAGTCACTATTGTGCTGCCATTGCCATACACAGGACAAATAGCACTGGCGTCTATTCGCACCAAGTACAGTGTATTGGACTGAAGAGGATCTGCTGTTCTTGTCAGGTTCCAAAGAAGAATTGAACTAGATATGGCCGTGTGTGCAGGAAGCACAGTTCTTTTGTTTTGAGCAAGCTCACTGTTCGGACCCCATAGGAAACACAGTAGAGTAGAAGAGTGCTCTTTTCTCAAAGGCAGAGTGTGTTTTTTGTAAGGCAAGCTATCATTTGTTTCTCAGTCCTAAATGGAGTTGAATCACATGCAGTTTCTGGTCCTAAGAGCAAGAGTTGTTTTCTAGTAAGGAAAGTCACTATTGTGCTCCCTTTGCCATACACAGTGCAAATAGCACTCGCGTCTGTTCCCAGCAAGTACAGTGTATCGGACTGAAGAGGAGCTACTGTTATTGTCAGTTTCCTAAGCAGAGTTGAACTAGATATGGTCCATGTGTGTAGGAAGCACAGTTCTTTGTTCTGAGCAAGCTCACTGTTTGGACCCCATAGGAAACACAGTAGAGTAGAAGAGTGCTCTTTTCTCAAAAGCAGAGAGTGTTTCATGTAAGGCGAGCTAGCATTTGTTTCCCAGTCCTAAACGGAGTTGAATCACATGCAGTTTCAGGTCATACGAGCAAGAGTTGTTTTCTGGTAAGGAAAGTCACTATTGTGCTCCCATTGCCATACACAGTGTAAAGAGCACTCGCGTCTGTTCCCAGCAAGTACAGTGTATCGGACTGAAGAGGAGCTACTATTCTTGTCAGTCTCCTAAGCAGAGTTGAACTAGATATGGTCCATGTGTTTAGGAAGCACAGTTCTTTGTTCTGAGCAAGCTCACTGTTTGGACCCCATAGGAACCACAGTAGAGTAGAAGAGTGCTCTTTTCTCAAAAGCAGAGAGTGTTTCATGTAAGGCGAGCTAGCATTGTTTCCCAGTCCTAAACGGAGTTGAATCACATGCAGTTTCTGGTCCTACGAGCAAGAGTTGTTTTCTGGTAAGGAAAGTCACTATTGCGCTCCCATTGCCATACACAGTGCAAATAGCACTCGCGTCTGTTCCCAGCAAGTACAGTGTATCGGACAGAAGAGGAGCTACTGTTCTTGTCAGTTTCCTTAGCAGAGTTGAACTAGATATGGCCCGTGTGTAGGAAGCACAGTTCTTTTGTTCTGAGCAGCTCACTGTTCTGGCCCTATAGGAAACACAGTAGAGTAGAAGAGTGCTCTTTTCTTTAAAGCAGATTTTGTTTCTTGTAAGGCGAGCTAGCGTTTGTTTCCCAGTCCTAAATGGAGTTGAATCACATCCAGTTTCTGGTCCTACGAGCAAGAGTTGTTTAATGATAAGAATAGTCACTATTGTGCTGCCATTGCCATACACAGGACAAATAGCACTGGCGTCTGTTCCCAGCAGTACAGTGTATTGGACTGAAGAGGAGCTACTGTTCTTGTCAGTTTCCTAAGCAGAATTGAACTAGGTATGGCTGTGTGTGTAGGAAGCACAGTTCTTTTGTTCTGAGCAAGCTCACTGTTCGGACCTCATAGGAAAAACAGTAGAGTAGAAGAGTGCTCTTTTCTCTAAAGCAGAGTGTATTTCTTGTAAGGCGAGCTAGCGTTTGTTTCCCAGACCTAAATGGAGTTGAGTCTCGTGCAGTTTTTTGTCCTACGAGCAAGAGTTGTTTTCTGGTAAGACGAGTCACTATTGTGCTCCAATTGCCATACACAGTGCAAATAGCACTCGCGTCTCTTCCCCGCAAGTACAGTGTATTGGACTGAAGAGGAGCTACTGTTCTTGTCAGTTTCCTAAGCAGAGTTGAACTAGATATGGTCCATGTGTGTAGGAAGCACAGTCCTTTTATTCTGAGCAAGCTCACTGTTTGGACCCCATAGGAAACACAGTAGAGAAGAAGAGTGCACTTTTCTCAGAAGCAGAGTGTGTTTCTTGTAAGGTGAGCTAGCATTTGTTTCCCAGTCCTAAAGGGCGTTGAATCACATGCACTGTGTGGTCCTACAAGCAAGAGTTGTTTTCTGGTAAGGAAAGCCACTATTGTGCTCTCATTGCCATACACAGTGCAAATAGCACTCGCGTCTGTTCTTAGCAAGTACAGTGTATTGGACTGAAGAGGAGCTACTGTTCTTGTCAGATTCCTAAGCAGAGTTGAACTAGATATGGCCCGTGTGTCTAGGAAGCACAGTTCATTTGTTCTGATCAAGCTCACTGTTTGGACCCCGTAGGAAACACAGTAGAGTAGAAGAGTGCTCTTTTCTCAAAAGCAGAGTGTGTTTCTTGTAAGGCGAGCTAGCGTTTGTTTCCCAGTCCTACATGGAGTTGAATCACATGCAGTTTTTTGTCCTACGAGCAAGAGTTGTTTTCTGGTAAGACGAGTCACTATTGTGCTCCAATTGCCATACACAGTGCAAATAGCACTCGCGTCTCTTCCCCGCAAGTACAGTGTATTGGACTGAAGAGGAGCTACTGTTCTTGTCAGTTTCCTAAGCAGAGTTGAACTAGATATGGTCCATGTGTGTAGGAAGCACAGTTCTTTTGTTCTGAGCAAGCTCACTGTTTGGACCCCATAGGAAACACAGTAGAGTAGAAGAGTGCTCTTTTCTCAGAAGCAGAGTGTGTTTCTTGTAAGGTGAGCTAGCATTTGTTTCCCAGTCCTAAATGGCGTTGAATCACATGCAGTGTGTGGTCCTACGAGCAAGAGTTGTTTTCTGGTAAGGAAAGTCACTATTGCTCTCCCATTGCCATACACAGTGCAAATAGCACTCGCGTCTTTTCCCAGCAAGTACAGTGTATTGGACTGAATAGGAGCTACTGATCTTGTCAGTTTCCTAAGCAGAGTTGAACTACATATAGTCCTTGTGTGTAGGAAGCACAGTTCTTATGTTCTGAGCAAGCTCACTGTTTGGACCGCATAGGAAACACAGTAGAGTAGAAGAGTGCTCTTTTCTCTAAAGCAGAGTGTGTTTCTTATAAGGCGAGCTAGCGTTTGTTTCCCAGTCCTAAATGGAGTGGAATCACATGCAGTTTCTGTCCTACGAGCAAGAGTTGTTTTATGGTAAGAATAGTCACTATTGTGCTGCCATTGCCATACACAGGACAAATAGCACTGGCGTCTATTCGCAGCAAGTACAGTGTATTAGACTGAAGAGGATCTGCTGTTCTTGTCAGGTTCTGAAGAAGAATTGAACTAGATATGGCCGTGTGTGCAGGAAGCACAGTTCTTTTGTTCTGAGCAAGCTCACTGTTCGGACCCCATAGGAAACACAGTAGAGTAGAAGAGTGCTCTTTTCTCAAAAGCAGAGTGTGTTTTTTGTAAGGCAAGCTATCATTTGTTTTCCAGTCCTAAATGGAGTTGAATCACATGCAGTTTCTGGTCCTAAGATCAAGAGTTGTTTTCTGGTAATGAAAGTCACTATTGTGCTCCCTTTGCCATACACAGTGCAAATAGCACTCGCGTCTGTTCCCAGCAAGTACAGTGTATCGGACTGAAGAGGAGCTACTGTTATTGTCAGTTTCCTAAGCAGAGTTGAACTAGATATGGTCCATGTGTGTAGGAAGCACAGTTCTTTGTTCTGAGCAAGCTCACTGTTTGGACCCCATAGGAAACACAGTAGAGTAGAAGAGTGCTCTTTTCTCAAAAGCAGAGATTGTTTCATGTAAGGCGAGCTAGCATTTGTTTCCCAGTCCTAAACGGAGTTGAATCACATGCAGTTTCTGGTCCTACGAGCAAGAGTTGTTTTCTGGTAAGGAAAGTCACTATTGCGCTCCCATTGCCAAACACAGTGCAAATAGCACTCGCGTCTGTTCCCAGCAAGTACAGTGTATCGGACTGAAGAGGAGCTACTGTTCTTGTCAGTTTCCTAAGCAGAGTTGAACTAGATATGGCCCGTGTGTAGGAAGCACAGTTCTTTTGTTCTGAGCAGCTCACTGTTCTGGCCCTATAGGAAACACAGTAGAGTAGAAGAGTGCACTTTTCTTTAAAGCAGATTTTGTTTCTTTTAAGGCGAGCTAGCATTTCTTTCCCAGTCCTAAATGGAGTTGAATCACATGCAGTTTCTGGTCCTACGAGCAAGAGTTGTTTAATGATAACAATAGTCACTATAGTGCTGCCATTGCCATAAACAGGACAAATAGCACTGGCGTCTGTTCCCAGCAGTACAGTGTATTGGACTGAAGAGGATCTACTGTTCTTGTCAGTTTCCTAAGCAGAATTGAACTAGATATGGCTGTGTGTGTAGGAAGCACAGTTCTTTTGTTCTGAGCAAGGTCACTGTTCGGACCCCATAGGAAACACAGTAGAGTAGAAGAGTGCTCTTTTCTCTAAAGCAGAGTGTATTTCTTGTAAGGCGAGCTAGCGTTTGTTTCCCAGACCTAAATGGAGTTGAGTCACGTGCAGTTTTTTGTCCTACGAGCAAGAGTTGTTTTCTGGTAAGACGAGTCACTATTGTGCTCCAATTGCCATACACAGTGCAAATAGCACTCACGTCTCTTCCCTGCAAGTACAGTGATTTGGACTGAAGAGGAGCTACTGTTCTTGCCAGTTTCCTAAGCAGAGTTGAACTAGATATGGTCCATGTGTGTAGGAGGCACAGTTCTTTTGTTCTGAGCAAGCTCACTGTTTGGACCCCATAGGAAACACAGTAGAGTAGAAGAGTGCTCTTTTCTCAGAAGCAGAGTGTGTTTCTTGTAAGGCGATCTAGCATTTGTTTCCCAGTCCTAAATGGCGTTGAATCACATGCAGTGTGTGGTCCTACGAGCAAGAGTTGTTTTCTGGTAAGGAAAGTCACTATTGTGCTCTCATTGCCATACACAGTGCAAATAGCACTCGCGTCTGTTCCCAGCAAGTACAGTGTATTGGACTGAAGAGGAGCTACTGTTCTTGTCAGTCTCCTAAGAAGAGTTGAACTAGATATGGCCCGTGTGTCGAGGAAGCACAGTTCATTTGTTCTGAGCAAGCTCACTGTTCTGGCCCTATAGGAAACACAGTAGAGTAGAAGAGTGCTCTTTTCTCAAAAGCAGAGTGTGTTTCTTGTAAGGGGAGCTAGAGTGTTTCCGACTCCAAAATGGAGTTGAGTCACATGCAGTTTTTTGTCCTACGAGCAAGAGTTGTTTTCTGGTAAGACGAGTCACTGTTGTGCTCCAATTGACATACACAGTGCCAATAGCACTTGCGTCTCTTCCCCGCAAGTACAGTGTATTGGACTGAAGAAGAGCTACTGTTCTTGTCAGTTTCCTAAGCAGAGTTGAACTAGATATGGCCCGTGTGTGTAGGAAGCACAGTTATTATGTTCTGAGCAAGCTCACTGTTCTGGCACTATAGGAAACACAGTAGAGTAGAAGAGTGCTCTTTTCTCTAAAGCAGAGTGTGTTTCTTGTAAGGCGAGCTCGCGTTTGTTTCCCAGTCCTAAATGGAGTTTGGTCACAGAGAGTTTTTGGTCCTACGAGCAAGAGTTGTTTTCTGGTAAGAAGAGTCACTATTGCGCTCCAAATGCCATACACAGTGCAAATAGCACTCGCGTCTGTTCCCATTAAGCACAGTGTATCGGACTGAAGAGGAGCCATACTGTTCTTGTCAGTTTCCTAAGCAGAGTTGAACTAGATAAGGACCGTGTGTGTATAAAGCACAGTTCTTATGTTGTGAGCAAGCTCACTGTTCTGGCCCTATAGGAAACACAGTAGAGTAGAAGAGTGCTCTTTTCTCAAAAGCAGAGTGTGTTTCTTGTAAGGCGAGCTAGCGTTTGTTTCCTAGTCCTAAATGGAGTTGAATCACATGCAGTTTCTGGTCCTACGAACAAGAGTTGTTTTCTGGTAAGGAAAGTCACTATTGTGCTCCCATTGCCATACACAGTGCAAATAGCACTCGCGTCTGTTCCCAGCAAGTACAGTGTATCAGACTGAAGAGCAGCTACTGTTCTTGTCAGTTTCCTAAGCAGAGTTGAACTAGATATGGCCCGTGTGTAGGAAGCACAGTTCTATTGTTCTGAGCAGCTCACTGTTCTGGCCCTATAGGAAACACAGTAGAGTAGAAGAGTGCTCTTTTCTCTAAAGCAGACTTTGTTTCTCCTAAGGCGAGCTAGCGTTTGTTTCCCAGTACTAAATGGAGTGGAATCACATGCAGTTTCTGTCCTACGAGCAAGAGTTGTTTTATGGTAAGATTAGTCACTATTGCGCTCCGTTGCCATACAGAAGGACAAATAGCACTGGCGTCTGTTCGCAGCAAGTACAGTTTATTGGACTGAAGAGGATCTACTGTTCTTGTCAGGTTCCTAAGCAGAATTGAACTAGATATGGCCGTGTGTGTAGGAAGCACAGTTCTTTTGTTCTGAGCAAGCTCACTGTTCGGACCACATAGGAAACACAGTAGATAGAAGAGTGCTCTTTTCTCAAAAGCAGAGTGTGTTTTTTGTAAGGCAAGCTATCGTTTGTTTCCCAGTCCTAAATGGAGTTGAATCACATGCAGTTTCTGGTCCTACGAGCAAGAGTTGTTTTCTGGTAACTAAAGTCACTATTGCGCTCCCTTTGCCATACAAAGTGCAAATAGCACTCGCGTCTGTTCCCAGCAAGTACAGTGTATCGGACTGAAGAGGAGCTACTGTTCTTGTCAGTTTCCTAAGCAGAGTTGAACTAGATATGGTCCATGTGTGTAGGAAGCACAGTTCTTTGTTCTGAGCACGCTCACTGTTTGGACCCCATAGGAAACACAGTAGAGTAGAAGAGTGCTCTTTTCTCAAAAGCAGAGAGTGTTTCATGTAAGGCGAGCTAGCATTTGTTTCCCAGTACTAAACGGAGTTGAATCACATGCAGTTTCTGGTCCTACGAGCAAGAGTTGTTTTATGATAAGAATAGTCACTATTGCGCTGCAATTGCCATACACAGGACAAATAGCACTGGCGTCTGTTCCCAGCAGTACAGTGTATTGGACTGAAGAGGAGCTACTGTTCTTGTCAGTTTCCTAAGCAGAGTTGAACTAGATATGGCCCGTGTGTGTAGGAAGCACAGTTATTATGTTCTGAGCAAGCTCACTGTTCTGGCACTATAGGAAACACAGTAGAGTAGAAGAGTGCTCTTTTCTCTAAAGCAGAGTGTGTTTCTTGTAAGGCGAGCTCGCGTTTGTTTCCCAGTCCTAAATGGAGTTTGGTCACAGGGATTTTTTGGTCCTATGAGCAAGAGTTGTTTTCTGGTAAGAAGAGTCACTATTGCGCTCCAAATGCCATACACAGTGCAAATAGCACTCGCGTCTGTTCCCAGTAAGCACAGTGTATCGGACTGAAGAGGAGCCATACTGTTCTTGTCAGTTTCCTAAGCAGAGTTGAACTAGATAAGGACCGTGTGTGTATAAAGCACAGTTCTTATGTTGTGAGCAAGCTCACTGTTCTGGCCCTATAGGAAACACAGTAGAGTAGAAGAGTGCTCTTTTCTCAAAAGCAGAGTGTGTTTCTTGTAAGGCGAGCTAGCGTTTGTTTCCTAGTCCTAAATGGAGTTGAATCACATGCAGTTTCTGTCCTACGAGCAAGAGTTGTTTTATGGTAAGATTAGTCACTATTGCGCTCCCATTGCCATACACAGGACAAATAGCACTGGCGTCTGTTCGCAGCAAGTACAGTTTATTGGACTGAAGAGGATCTACTGTTCTTGTCAGGTTCCTAAGCAGAATTGAACTAGATATGGCCGTGTGTGTAGGAAGCACAGTTCTTTTGTTCTGAGCAAGCTCACTGTTCGGACCACATAGGAAACACAGTAGATAGAAGAGTGCTCTTTTCTCAAAAGCAGAGTGTGTTTTTTGTAAGGCAAGCTATCGTTTGTTTCCCAGTCCTAAATGGAGTTGAATCACATGCAGTTTCTGGTCCTACGAGCAAGAGTTGTTTTCTGGTAACTAAAGTCACTATTGCGCTCCCTTTGCCATACAAAGTGCAAATAGCACTCGCGTCTGTTCCCAGCAAGTACAGTGTATCGGACTGAAGAGGAGCTACTGTTCTTGTCAGTTTCCTAAGCAGAGTTGAACTAGATATGGTCCATGTGTGTAGGAAGCACAGTTCTTTGTTCTGAGCAAGCTCACTGTTTGGACCCCATAGGAAACACAGTAGAGTAGAAGAGTGCTCTTTTCTCAAAAGCAGAGAGTGTTTCATGTAAGGCGAGCTAGCATTTGTTTCCCAGTACTAAACGGAGTTGAATCACATGCAGTTTCTGGTCCTACGAGCAAGAGTTGTTTTATGATAAGAATAGTCACTATTGCGCTGCAATTGCCATACACAGGACAAATAGCACTGGCGTCTGTTCCCAGCAGTACAGTGTATTGGACTGAAGAGGAGCTACTGTTCTTGTCAGGTTCCTAAGCAGAATTGAACTAGATATGGCTGTGTGTGTAGGAAGCACAGTTCTTTTGTTCTGAGAAAGCTCACTGTTCGGACCCCATAGGAAACACAGTAGAGTAAAAGAGTGCTCTTTTCTCTAAAGCAGAGTGTGTTTCTTGAAAGGCGAGCTAGCGTTTGTTTCCTAGACCTAAATGGAGTTGAGTGACATGAAGTTTTTTTTCCTATGAGCAAGAGTTGTTTTCTCGTAAGACGAGTCACTATTGTGCTCCAATTGCCATACACAGTGAAAATAGCACTCTCGTCTCTTCCCCGCAAGTACAGTGTATTGGACTGAAGAGGAGCTACTGTTCTTGTCAGTCTCCTAAGCAGAGTTGAACTAGATATGGCCCGTGTGTGTTGGAAGCACAGTTATTATATTCTGAGCAAGCTCACTGTTCTGGCCATATAGGAAACACAGTAGAGAAGAAGAGTGCTCTTTTCTCTAAAGCAGAGTGTGTTTCTTGTAAGGCGAGCTAGCGTTTGTTTCCCAGTCCTAAATGGAGTTGAGTCACAGGCAGTTTTTGTTCCTACGAGCAAGAGTTGTTTTCTGGTAAGACGAGTCACTATTGTGCTCCAATTGCCATACACAGTGCAAATAGCACTCGCGTCTCTTCCCCGCAAGTACAGTGTATTGGACTGAAGAGGAGCTACTGTTCTTGTCAGTTTCCTAAGCAGAGTTGAACTAGATATGGCCCGTGTGTGAAGGAAGCACAGTTACTATGTTCTGAGCAAGCTCACTGTTCTGGCCCTATAGGAAACACAGTAGAGAAGAAGAGTGCTCTTTTCTCTAAAGCAGAGTGTGTTTCTTATAAAGCGAGCTAGCGTTTGTTTCCCAGTCCTAAATGGAGTGGAATCACATGCAGTTTCTGTCCTACAAGCAAGAGTTGTTTTATGGTAAGAATAGTCACTATTGTGCTGCCATTGCCATACACAGGACAAATAGCACTGGCGTCTATTCGCAGCAAGTACAGTGTATTAGACTGAAGAGGATCTGCTGTTCTTGTCAGGTTCTGAAGAAGAATTGAACTAGATATGGCCGTGTGTGCAGGAAGCACAGTTCTTTTGTTCTGAGCAAGCTCACTGTTCAGACCCCATAGGAAACACAGTAGAGTAGAAGAGTGCTCTTTTCTCAAAAGCAGAGTGTGTTTTTTGTAGGCAAGCTATCATTTGTTTTCCAGTCCTAAATGGAGTTGAATCACATGCAGTTTCTGGTCCTAAGATCAAGAGTTGTTTTCTGGTAAGGAAAGTCACTATTGTGCTCCCTTTGCCATACACAGTGCAAATAGCACTCGCGTCTGTTCCCAGCAAGTACAGTGTATCGGACTGAAGAGGAGCTACTGTTATTGTCAGTTTCCTAAGCAGAGTTGAACTAGATATGGTCCATGTGTGTAGGAAGCACAGTTCTTTGTTCTGAGCAAGCTCACTGTTTGGACCCCATAGGAAACACAGTAGAGTAGAAGAGTGCTCTTTTCTCAAAAGCAGAGAGTGTTTCATGTAAGGCGAGCTAGCATTTGTTTCCCAGTCCTAAACGGAGTTGAATCACATGCAGTTTCTGGTCGTAGGAGCAAGAGTTGTTTTTTGGTAAGGAAATTCACTATTGCGCTCCCATTGCCATACACAGTGCAAATAGCACTCGCGTCTGTTCCCAGCAAGTACAGTGTATCGGACTGAAGAGGAGCTACTGTTCTTGTCAGTTTTCTAAGCAGAGTTGAACTAGATATGGCCCGTGTGTAGGAAGCACAGTTCTTTTGTTCTGAGCAGCTCACTGTTCTGGCCCTATAGGAAACACAGTAGAGTAGAAGAGTGCCCTTTTCTTTAAAGCAGATTTTGTTTCTTTTAAGGCGAGCTAGCATTTCTTTCCCAGTCCTAAATGGAGTTGAATCACATGCAGTTTCTGGCCCTACGAGCAAGAGTTGTTTAATGATAACAATAGTCACTATAGTGCTGCCATTGCCATACACAGGACAAATAGCACTGGCGTCTGTTCCCAGCAGTACAGTGTATTGGACTGAAGAGGAGCTACTGTTCTTGTCAGTTTCCTAAGCAGAATTGAACTAGATATGGCTGTGTGTGTAGGAAGCACAGTTCTTTTGTTCTGAGCAAGGTCACTGTTCGGACCCCATAGGAAACACAGTAGAGTAGAAGAGTGCTCTTTTCTCTAAAGCAGAGTGTATTTCTTGTAAGGCGAGCTAGCGTTTGTTTCCCAGACCTAAATGGAGTTGAGTCACGTGCAGTTTTTTGTCCTACGAGCAAGAGTTGTTTTCTGGTAAGACGAGTCACTATTGTGCTCCAATTGCCATACACAGTGCAAATAGCACTCACGTCTCTTCCCTGCAAGTACAGTGATTTGGACTGAAGAGGAGCTACTGTTCTTGTCAGTTTCCTAAGCAGAGTTGAACTAGATATGGTCCATGTGTGTAGGAAGCACAGTTCTTTTGTTCTGAGCAAGCTCACTGTTTGGACCCCATAGGAAACACAGTAGAGTAGAAGAGTGCTCTTTTCTCAGAAGCAGAGTGTGTTTCTTGTAAGGCGAGCTAGCATTTGTTTCCCAGTCCTAAATGGCGTTGAATCACATGCAGTGTGTGGTCCTACGAGCAAGAGTTGTTTTCTGGTAAGGAAAGTCACTATTGCGCTCTCATTGCCATACACAGTGCAAATAGCACTCGCGTCTGTTCCCAGCAAGTACAGTGTATTGGACTGAAGAGGAGCTACTGTTCTTGTCAGTCTCCTAAGAAGAGTTGAACTAGATATGGCCCGTGTGTCGAGGAAGCACAGTTCATTTGTTCTGAGCAAGCTCACTGTTCTGGCCCTATAGGAAACACAGTAGAGTAGAAGAGCGCTCTTTTCTCAAAAGCAGAGTGTGTTTCTTGTAAGGGGAGCTAGAGTTTGTTTCCGACTCCAAAATGGAGTTGAGTCACATGCAGTTTTTTGTCCTACGAGCAAGAGTTGTTTTCTGGTAAGACGAGTCACTGTTGTGCTCCAATTGACATACACAGTGCCAATAGCACTCGCGTCTCTTCCCCGCAAGTACAGTGTATTGGACTGAAGAAGAGCTACTGTTCTTGTCAGTTTCCTAAGCAGAGTTGAACTAGATATGGCCCGTGTGTGTAGGAAGCACAGTTATTATGTTCTGAGCAAGCTCACTGTTCTGGCACTATAGGAAACACAGTAGAGTAGAAGAGTGCTCTTTTCTCTAAAGCAGAGTGTGTTTCTTGTAAGGCGAGCTCGCGTTTGTTTCCCAGTCTTAAATGGAGTTTGGTCACAGGGAGTTTTTGGTCCTACGAGCAAGAGTTGTTTTCTGGTAAGAAGAGTCACTATTGCGCTCCAAATGCCATACACAGTGCAAATAGCACTCGCGTCTGTTCCCAGTAAGCACAGTGTATCGGACTGAAGAGGAGCCATACTGTTCTTGTCAGTTTCCTAAGCAGAGTTGAACTAGATAAGGACCGTGTGTGTATAAAGCACAGTTCTTATGTTGTGAGCAAGCTCACTGTTCTGGCCCTATAGGAAACACAGTAGAGTAGAAGAGTGCTCTTTTCTCAAAAGCAGAGTGTGTTTCTTGTAAGGCGAGCTAGCGTTTGTTTCCTAGTCCTAAATGGAGTTGAATCACATGCAGTTTCTGGTCCTACGAACAAGAGTTGTTTTCTGGTAAGGAAAGTCACTATTGTGCTCCCATTGCCATACACAGTGCAAATAGCACTCGCGTCTGTTCCCAGCAAGTACAGTGTATCGGACTGAAGAGGAGCTACTGTTCTTGTCAGTTTCCTAAGCAGAGTTGAACTAGATATGGCCCGTGTGTAGGAAGCACAGTTCTATTGTTCTGAGCAGCTCACTGTTCTGGCCCTATAGGAAACACAGTAGAGTAGAAGAGTGCTCTTTTCTCTAAAGCAGACTTTGTTTCTCCTAAGGCGAGCTAGCGTTTGTTTCCCAGTACTAAATGGAGTTGAATCACATGCAGTTTCTGTCCTACGAGCAAGAGTTGTTTTATGGTAAGATTAGTCACTATTGCGCTCCCATTGCCATACACAGGACAAATAGCACTGGCGTCTGTTCGCAGCAAGTACAGTTTATTGGACTGAAGAGGATCTACTGTTCTTGTCAGGTTCCTAAGCAGAATTGAACTAGATATGGCCGTGTGTGTAGGAAGCACAGTTCTTTTGTTCTGAGCAAGCTCACTGTTCGGACCACATAGGAAACACAGTAGATAGAAGAGTGCTCTTTTCTCAAAAGCAGAGTGTGTTTTTTGTAAGGCAAGCTATCGTTTGTTTCCCAGTCCTAAATGGAGTTGAATCACATGCAGTTTCTGGTCCTACGAGCAAGAGTTGTTTTCTGGTAACTAAAGTCACTATTGCGCTCCCTTTGCCATACAAAGTGCAAATAGCACTCGCGTCTGTTCCCAGCAAGTACAGTGTATCGGACTGAAGAGGAGCTACTGTTCTTGTCAGTTTCCTAAGCAGAGTTGAACTAGATATGGTCCATGTGTGTAGGAAGCACAGTTCTTTGTTCTGAGCAAGCTCACTGTTTGGACCCCATAGGAAACACAGTAGAGTAGAAGAGTGCTCTTTTCTCAAAAGCAGAGAGTGTTTCATGTAAGGCGAGCTAGCATTTGTTTCCCAGTACTAAACGGAGTTGAATCACATGCAGTTTCTGGTCCTACGAGCAAGAGTTGTTTTATGATAAGAATAGTCACTATTGCGCTGCAATTGCCATACACAGGACAAATAGCACTGGCGTCTGTTCCCAGCAGTACAGTGTATTGGACTGAAGAGGAGCTACTGTTCTTGTCAGGTTCCTAAGCAGAATTGAACTAGATATGGCTGTGTGTGTAGGAAGCACAGTTCTTTTGTTCTGAGAAAGCTCACTGTTCGGACCCCATAGGAAACACAGTAGAGTAAAAGAGTGCTCTTTTCTCTAAAGCAGAGTGTGTTTCTTGAAAGGCGAGCTAGCGTTTGTTTCCTAGACCTAAATGGAGTTGAGTGACATGAAGTTTTTTTTCCTATGAGCAAGAGTTGTTTTCTCGTAAGACGAGTCACTATTGTGCTCCAATTGCCATACACAGTGAAAATAGCACTCTCGTCTCTTCCCCGCAAGTACAGTGTATTGGACTGAAGAGGAGCTACTGTTCTTGTCAGTCTCCTAAGCAGAGTTGAACTAGATATGGCCCGTGTGTGTTGGAAGCACAGTTATTATATTCTGAGCAAGCTCACTGTTCTGGCCATATAGGAAACACAGTAGAGAAGAAGAGTGCTCTTTTCTCTAAAGCAGAGTGTGTTTCTTGTAAGGCGAGCTAGCGTTTGTTTCCCAGTCCTAAATGGAGTTGAGTCACAGGCAGTTTTTGTTCCTACGAGCAAGAGTTGTTTTCTGGTAAGACGAGTCACTATTGTGCTCCAATTGCCATACACAGTGCAAATAGCACTCGCGTCTCTTCCCCGCAAGTACAGTGTATTGGACTGAAGAGGAGCTACTGTTCTTGTCAGTTTCCTAAGCAGAGTTGAACTAGATATGGCCCGTGTGTGAAGGAAGCACAGTTACTATGTTCTGAGCAAGCTCACTGTTCTGGCCCTATAGGAAACACAGTAGAGAAGAAGAGTGCTCTTTTCTCTAAAGCAGAGTGTGTTTCTTATAAAGCGAGCTAGCGTTTGTTTCCCAGTCCTAAATGGAGTGGAATCACATGCAGTTTCTGTCCTACAAGCAAGAGTTGTTTTATGGTAAGAATAGTCACTATTGTGCTGCCATTGCCATACACAGGACAAATAGCACTGGCGTCTATTCGCAGCAAGTACAGTGTATTAGACTGAAGAGGATCTGCTGTTCTTGTCAGGTTCTGAAGAAGAATTGAACTAGATATGGCCGTGTGTGCAGGAAGCACAGTTCTTTTGTTCTGAGCAAGCTCACTGTTCAGACCCCATAGGAAACACAGTAGAGTAGAAGAGTGCTCTTTTCTCAAAAGCAGAGTGTGTTTTTTGTAGGCAAGCTATCATTTGTTTTCCAGTCCTAAATGGAGTTGAATCACATGCAGTTTCTGGTCCTAAGATCAAGAGTTGTTTTCTGGTAAGGAAAGTCACTATTGTGCTCCCTTTGCCATACACAGTGCAAATAGCACTCGCGTCTGTTCCCAGCAAGTACAGTGTATCGGACTGAAGAGGAGCTACTGTTATTGTCAGTTTCCTAAGCAGAGTTGAACTAGATATGGTCCATGTGTGTAGGAAGCACAGTTCTTTGTTCTGAGCAAGCTCACTGTTTGGACCCCATAGGAAACACAGTAGAGTAGAAGAGTGCTCTTTTCTCAAAAGCAGAGAGTGTTTCATGTAAGGCGAGCTAGCATTTGTTTCCCAGTCCTAAACGGAGTTGAATCACATGCAGTTTCTGGTCGTAGGAGCAAGAGTTGTTTTTTGGTAAGGAAATTCACTATTGCGCTCCCATTGCCATACACAGTGCAAATAGCACTCGCGTCTGTTCCCAGCAAGTACAGTGTATCGGACTGAAGAGGAGCTACTGTTCTTGTCAGTTTTCTAAGCAGAGTTGAACTAGATATGGCCCGTGTGTAGGAAGCACAGTTCTTTTGTTCTGAGCAGCTCACTGTTCTGGCCCTATAGGAAACACAGTAGAGTAGAAGAGTGCCCTTTTCTTTAAAGCAGATTTTGTTTCTTTTAAGGCGAGCTAGCATTTCTTTCCCAGTCCTAAATGGAGTTGAATCACATGCAGTTTCTGGCCCTACGAGCAAGAGTTGTTTAATGATAACAATAGTCACTATAGTGCTGCCATTGCCATACACAGGACAAATAGCACTGGCGTCTGTTCCCAGCAGTACAGTGTATTGGACTGAAGAGGAGCTACTGTTCTTGTCAGTTTCCTAAGCAGAATTGAACTAGATATGGCTGTGTGTGTAGGAAGCACAGTTCTTTTGTTCTGAGCAAGGTCACTGTTCGGACCCCATAGGAAACACAGTAGAGTAGAAGAGTGCTCTTTTCTCTAAAGCAGAGTGTATTTCTTGTAAGGCGAGCTAGCGTTTGTTTCCCAGACCTAAATGGAGTTGAGTCACGTGCAGTTTTTTGTCCTACGAGCAAGAGTTGTTTTCTGGTAAGACGAGTCACTATTGTGCTCCAATTGCCATACACAGTGCAAATAGCACTCACGTCTCTTCCCTGCAAGTACAGTGATTTGGACTGAAGAGGAGCTACTGTTCTTGTCAGTTTCCTAAGCAGAGTTGAACTAGATATGGTCCATGTGTGTAGGAAGCACAGTTCTTTTGTTCTGAGCAAGCTCACTGTTTGGACCCCATAGGAAACACAGTAGAGTAGAAGAGTGCTCTTTTCTCAGAAGCAGAGTGTGTTTCTTGTAAGGCGAGCTAGCATTTGTTTCCCAGTCCTAAATGGCGTTGAATCACATGCAGTGTGTGGTCCTACGAGCAAGAGTTGTTTTCTGGTAAGGAAAGTCACTATTGCGCTCTCATTGCCATACACAGTGCAAATAGCACTCGCGTCTGTTCCCAGCAAGTACAGTGTATTGGACTGAAGAGGAGCTACTGTTCTTGTCAGTCTCCTAAGAAGAGTTGAACTAGATATGGCCCGTGTGTCGAGGAAGCACAGTTCATTTGTTCTGAGCAAGCTCACTGTTCTGGCCCTATAGGAAACACAGTAGAGTAGAAGAGCGCTCTTTTCTCAAAAGCAGAGTGTGTTTCTTGTAAGGGGAGCTAGAGTTTGTTTCCGACTCCAAAATGGAGTTGAGTCACATGCAGTTTTTTGTCCTACGAGCAAGAGTTGTTTTCTGGTAAGACGAGTCACTGTTGTGCTCCAATTGACATACACAGTGCCAATAGCACTCGCGTCTCTTCCCCGCAAGTACAGTGTATTGGACTGAAGAAGAGCTACTGTTCTTGTCAGTTTCCTAAGCAGAGTTGAACTAGATATGGCCCGTGTGTGTAGGAAGCACAGTTATTATGTTCTGAGCAAGCTCACTGTTCTGGCACTATAGGAAACACAGTAGAGTAGAAGAGTGCTCTTTTCTCTAAAGCAGAGTGTGTTTCTTGTAAGGCGAGCTCGCGTTTGTTTCCCAGTCTTAAATGGAGTTTGGTCACAGGGAGTTTTTGGTCCTACGAGCAAGAGTTGTTTTCTGGTAAGAAGAGTCACTATTGCGCTCCAAATGCCATACACAGTGCAAATAGCACTCGCGTCTGTTCCCATTAAGCACAGTGTATCGGACTGAAGAGGAGCCATACTGTTCTTGTCAGTTTCCTAAGCAGAGTTGAACTAGATAAGGACCGTGTGTGTATAAAGCACAGTTCTTATGTTGTGAGCAAGCTCACTGTTCTGGCCCTATAGGAAACACAGTAGAGTAGAAGAGTGCTCTTTTCTCAAAAGCAGAGTGTGTTTCTTGTAAGGCGAGCTAGCGTTTGTTTCCTAGTCCTAAATGGAGTTGAATCACATGCAGTTTCTGGTCCTACGAACAAGAGTTGTTTTCTGGTAAGGAAAGTCACTATTGTGCTCCCATTGCCATACACAGTGCAAATAGCACTCGCGTCTGTTCCCAGCAAGTACAGTGTATCGGACTGAAGAGGAGCTACTGTTCTTGTCAGTTTCCTAAGCAGAGTTGAACTAGATATGGCCCGTGTGTAGGAAGCACAGTTCTATTGTTCTGAGCAGCTCACTGTTCTGGCCCTATAGGAAACACAGTAGAGTAGAAGAGTGCTCTTTTCTCTAAAGCAGACTTTGTTTCTCCTAAGGCGAGCTAGCGTTTGTTTCCCAGTACTAAATGGAGTGGAATCCCATGCAGTTTCTGTCCTACGAGCAAGAGTTGTTTTATGGTAAGATTAGTCACTATTGCGCTCCCATTGCCATACACAGGACAAATAGCACTGGCGTCTGTTCGCAGCAAGTACAGTTTATTGGACTGAAGAGGATCTACTGTTCTTGTCAGGTTCCTAAGCAGAATTGAACTAGATATGGCCGTGTGTGTAGGAAGCACAGTTCTTTTGTTCTGAGCAAGCTCACTGTTCGGACCACATAGGAAACACAGTAGATAGAAGAGTGCTCTTTTCTCAAAAGCAGAGTGTGTTTTTTGTAAGGCAAGCTATCGTTTGTTTCCCAGTCCTAAATGGAGTTGAATCACATGCAGTTTCTGGTCCTACGAGCAAGAGTTGTTTTCTGGTAACTAAAGTCACTATTGCGCTCCCTTTGCCATACAAAGTGCAAATAGCACTCGCGTCTGTTCCCAGCAAGTACAGTGTATCGGACTGAAGAGGAGCTACTGTTCTTGTCAGTTTCCTAAGCAGAGTTGAACTAGATATGGTCCATGTGTGTAGGAAGCACAGTTCTTTGTTCTGAGCAAGCTCACTGTTTGGACCCAATAGGAAACACAGTAGAGTAGAAGAGTGCTCTTTTCTCAAAAGCAGAGAGTGTTTCATGTAAGGCGAGCTAGCATTTGTTTCCCAGTACTAAACGGAGTTGAATCACATGCAGTTTCTGGTCCTACGAGCAAGAGTTGTTTTATGATAAGAATAGTCACTATTGCGCTGCAATTGCCATACACAGGACAAATAGCACTGGCGTCTGTTCCCAGCAGTACAGTGTATTGGACTGAAGAGGAGCTACTGTTCTTGTCAGGTTCCTAAGCAGAATTGAACTAGATATGTCTCTGTGTGTAGGAAGCACAGTTCTTTTGTTCTGAGAAAGCTCACTGTTCGGACCCCATAGGAAACACAGTAGAGTAAAAGAGTGCTCTTTTCTCTAAAGCAGAGTGTGTTTCTTGAAAGGCGAGCTAGCGTTTGTTTCCTAGACCTAAATGGAGTTGAGTATCATGCAGTTTTTTTTCCTATGAGCAAGAGTTGTTTTCTCGTAAGACGAGTCACTATTGTGCTCCAATTGCCATACACAGTGCAAATAGCACTCTCGTCTCTTCCCCGCAAGTACAGTGTATTGGACTGAAGAGGAGCTACTGTTCTTGTCAGTCTCCTAAGCAGAGTTGAACTAGATATGGCCCGTGTGTGTAGGAAGCACAGTTATTATATTCTGAGCAAGCTCACTGTTCTGGCCATATAGGAAACACAGTAGAGAAGAAGAGTGCTCTTTTCTCTAAAGCAGAGTGTGTTTCTTCTAAGGCGAGCTAGCGTTTGTTTCCCAGTCCTAAATGGAGTTGAGTCACAGGCAGTTTTTGTTCCTACGAGCAAGAGTTGTTTTCTGGTAAGACGAGTCACTATTGTGCTCCAATTGCCATACACAGTGCAAATAGCACTCGCGTCTCTTCCCCGCAAGTACAGTGTATTGGACTGAAGAGGAGCTACTGTTCTTGTCAGTTTCCTAAGCAGAGTAGAACTAGATATGGCCCGTGTGTGAAGGAAGCACAGTTACTATGTTCTGAGCAAGCTCACTGTTCTGGCCCTATAGGAAACACAGTAGAGAAGAAGAGTGCTCTTTTCTCTAAAGCAGAGTGTGTTTCTTGTAAGGCGAGCTCGTGTTTGTTTCCCAGTCCTAAGTGGAGTTGAGTCACAGGCAGTTTTTGGTCCTACGAGCAAGAGTTGTTTTCTGGTAAGAAGAGTCACGATTGCGGTCCAAATGCCATACACAGTGCAAATAGCACTCGCGTCTGTTCCCAGCAAGCACAGTGTATTGGACTGAATAGGAGCTACTGTTCTTGTCAGTTTCCTAAGCAGAGTTGAACTAGATATGGTCCATGTGTGTAGGAAGCACAGTTCTTTTGTTCTGAGCAAGCTCACTGTTTGGACCCCATAGGAAACACAGTAGAGTAGAACAGTGCTCTTTTCTCAAAAGCAGAGTGTGTTTCTTGTAATCCGAGCTAGCGTTTGTTTCCCAGTCCTAAATGGAGTTGAATCAAATGCAGTTTCTGGTCCTACGAGCAAGAGTTGTTTTCTGGTAAGGAAAGTCACTATTGCGCTCCCATTGCCATATACAGGAAAAATAGCACTCGCGTCTGTTCCCAGCAAGTACAGTGTATTGGACTGAATAGGAACTACTGTTCTTGTCAGTTTCCTAAGCAGAGTTGAACTACATAAGGTCGGTGTGTGTAGGAAGCACAGTTCTTTTGTTCTGAGCAAGCTCACTGTTTGGACCCCATAGGAAACACAGTAGAGTAGAAGAGTGCTCTTTTCTCAAAAGCAGAGTGTGTTTCTTGTAAGGTGCGTGAACGTTCGTTTCCCAGTCCTAAATGGCGTTGAATCACATGCAGTTTGTGGTCCTACGAGCAAGAGTTGTTTTCTGGTAATGAAAGCCACTATTGCGCTGTCATTGGCATACACAGTGCAAATAGCACTTGCGTCTGTTCCCAGCAAGTACAGTGTATTGGACTGAAGAGGAGCTACTGTTCTTGTCAGTCTCCTAAGCAGAGTTGAACTAGATATGGCCCGTGTGTCGAGGAAGCACAGTTCATTTGTTCTGAGCAAGCTCACTGTTCTGGCCCTATAGGAAACACAGTAGAGTAGAAGAGTGCTCTTTTCTCAAAAGCAGAGTGTGTTTCTTGTAAGGGGAGCTAGAGTTTGTTTCCGACTCCAAAATGGAGTTGAGTCACATGCAGTTTTTTGTCCTACGAGCAAGAGTTGTTTTCTGGTAAGACCAGTCACTGTTGTGCTCCAATTGACATACACAGTGCAAATAGCACTCGCGTCTCTTCCCCGCAAGTACAGTGTATTGGACTGAAGAAGAGCTACTGTTCTTGTCAGTTTCCTAAGCAGAGTTGAACTAGATATGGCCCGTGTGTGTAGGAAGCACAGTTATTATGTTCTGAGCAAGCCAACTGTTCTGGCACTATAGTAAACACAGTAGAGTAGAAGAGTGCTCTTTTCTCTAAAGCAGAGTGTGTTTCTTGTAAGGCGAGCTCGCGTTTGTTTCCCAGTCCTAAATGGAGTTTGGTCACAGGGAGTTTTTGGTCCTACGAGCAAGAGTTGTTTTCTGGTAAGAAGAGTCACTATTGTGCTCCAAATGCCATACACAGTGCAAATAGCACTCGCGTCTGTTCCCAGTAAGCACAGTGTATGGGACTGAAGAGGAGCCATACTGTTCTTGTCAGTTTCCTAAGCAGAGTTGAACTAGATAAGGACCGTGTGTGTAGAAAGCACAGTTCTTAGTTGTGAGCAAGCTCAATGTTCTGGCCCTATAGGAAACACAGTAGAGTAGAAGAGTGCTCTTTTCTCAAAAGCAGAGTGTGTTTCTTGTAAGGCGAGCTAGCGTTTGTTTCCTAGTCCTAAATGGAGTTGAATCACATGCAGTATCTGGTCCTACGAGCAATAGTTGTTTTCTGGTAGGAAAGTCACTATTGCACTCCCATTGCCATACACAGTGCAAAAAGCACTCCCGTCTGTTCCCAGCAAGTACAGTGTATCGGATTGAAGAGGGGCTACACTTCTTGTCAGTTTCCTAAGCAGAGTTGAACTAGATATGGCCCGTGTGTGTAGGAAGCACAGTTCTTTTGTTCTGAGCAAGCTCACTGTTCTGGCCCTATAGGAAACACAGTAGAGTAGATGAGTGCTCTTTTCTCTAAAGCAGAATGTGTTTCTTTTAAGGCGAGCTACCGTTTGTTTCCCAGTCCTAAATGGAGTTGAATCACATACAGTTTCTGGTCCTACGTGCAAGAGTTGTTTTATGGTAAGAAGAGTCACTATTGCCCAGCCATTGTCATACACAGGACAAATAGACCTGGCGTCTGTTCCCAGCAAGTACAGTGTATTGGACTGAAGAGGATCTACTGTTCTTGTCAGGTTCCTAAGCAGAATTGAACTAGATATGGCCGTGTGTGCAGGAAGCACAGTTCTTTTGTTCTGAGCAAGCTCACTGTTCAAACCCCATAGGAAACACAGTAGAGTAGAAGAGTGCTCTTTTCTCTAAAGAAGAGTGTGTTTCTTGTAAGGCGAGCTAGTGTTCATTTCCCAGTCCTAAATGGAGTTGAGTGACATGCAGTTTTTTGTCCTACAAGCAAGAGTTGTTTTCTGGTAAGGAAACTCACTATTGTGCTCTCATTGCCATGCACAGTGCAAAGAGCACTCGCGTCTGTTCCCAGCAAATACAGTGTATTGGTCTGAAGAGGAGCTACTGTTCTTGTCAGGTTCCTAAGCAGAGTTGAACTACATATGGTCGGTGTGTGTAGGAAGCACAGTTCTTTTGTTCTGAGCAAACTCACTGTTTGGACCCCATAGGAAACACAGTAGAGTACAAGAGTGCTCTTTTCTCAAAAGCAGAGTGTGTTTCTTGTAAGGCGCGCGAACGTTCGTTTCCCAGTCCTAAATGGCGTTGAATCACATGCAGTTTGTGGTCCTACGAGCAATAGTAGTTTTCTGGTAAGGAAAGCCACTATTGCGCTGTCATTGCCATACACAGTGCAAATAGCACTCGCGTCTGTTCCCAGCTAGTACAGTGTATTGGACTGAAGAGGAGCTACTGTTCTTGTCAGTCTCCTAAGCAGAGTTGAACTAGATATGGCCCGTGTGTCGAGGAAGCACAGTTCATTTGTTCTGAGCAAGCTCACTGTTCTGGCCCTATAGGAAACACAGTAGAGTAGAAGAGTGCTCTTTTCTCAAAAGCAGAGTGTGTTTCTTGTAAGGGGAGCTAGAGTTTGTTTCCGACTCCAAAATGGAGTTGAGTCACATGCAGTTTTTTGTCCTACGAGCAAGAGTTGTTTTCTGGTAAGACGAGTCACTGTTGTGCTCCAATTGACATACACAGTGCAAATAGCACTCGCGTCTCTTCCCCGCAAGTACAGTGTATTGGACTGAAGAAGAGCTACTGTTCTTGTCAGTTTCCTAAGCAGAGTTGAACTAGATATGGCCCGTGTGTGTAGGAAGCACAGTTATTATGTTCTGAGCAAGCTCACTGTTCTGGCACTATAGGAAACACAGTAGAGTAGAAGAGTGCTCTTTTATCTAAAGCAGAGTGTGTTTCTTGTAAGGCGAGCTCGCGTTTGTTTCCCAGTCCTAAATGGAGTTAGGTCACAGGGAGTTTTTGGTCCTACGAGCAAGAGTTGTTTTCTGGTAAGAGAGTCACTATTGCGCTCCAAATGCCATACACAGTGCAAATAGCACTCGCGTCTGTTCCCAGTAAGCACAGTGTATCGGACTGAAGAGGAGCCATACTGTTCTTGTCAGTTTCCTAAGCAGAGTTGAACTAGATAAGGACCGTGTGTGTAGAAAGCACAGTTCTTATGTTGTGAGCAAGCTCACTGTTCTGGCCCTATAGGAAAAACAGTAGAGTAGAAGAGTGCTCTTTTCTCAAAAGCAGAGTGTGTTTCTTGGAAGGCGAGCTAGCGTTTGTTTCCCAGTCCTAAATGGAGTTGAGTCACATGCAGTTTTTGTTCCTACGAGCAAGAGTTGTTTTATGGTAAGGAAAGTCACTATTGTGCTCTCATTGCCATACACAGAGCAAATAGCACTCGCATCTGTTCCCAGCAAATACAGTGTATTGGTCTGAAGAGGAGCTACTGTTCTTGTCAGGTTCCTAAGCAGAGTTGAACTACATATGGTCCGTGTGTGTAGGAAGCACAGTTCTTTTGTTCTGAGCAAGCTCTCTGTTTGGACCCCATAGGAAACACAGTAGAGTAGAAGAGTGCTCTTTTCTCTAAAGCAGAGTGTGTTTCTTGTAAGGCGAGCTAGCGTTTGTTTCCCAGTACTAAATGGAGTTGAATCACATGCAGTTTCTGGTCCTATGAGCAAGAGTTGTTTTCTGGTAAGGAAAGTCACTATTGCACTCCCATTGCCATGCACAGTGCAAATAGCACTCCCTTGTCTTCACAGCAAGTACAGTGTATTGGACTGAATAGGAGCTACTGTTCTTGTCAGTTTCCTAAGCAGAGTTGAACTAGATATGGTCCATGTGTGTAGGAAGCACAGTTCTTTTGTTCTGAGCAAGCTCACTCTTTGGACCCCATAGGAAACACAGTAGAGTAAAAGAGTGCTCTTTTATCAAAAGCAGAGTGTGTTTCTTGTAAGGCGAGCTAGCGTTTGTTTCCCAGACCTAAATGGAGTTGAATCACATGCAGTTTCTGGTCCTATGAGCAAGAGTTGTTTTCTGGTAAGGAAAGTCACTATTGGGCTCCCATTGCCATACACAGGACAAATAGCACTCCTGTCTGTTCGCAGCAAGTACAGTGTATTGGATAGAAGAGGATCTACTGTTCTTGTCAGGTTCCTAAGCAGACTTGAACTAGATATGGCCCTGTGTGTAGGAAGCACAGTTTTTTTGTTCTGAGCAAGCTCACTGTTCGGACCACATAGGAAACACAGTAGAGTAGAAGAGTGCTTTTTTCTCAAAAGCAGAGTGTGTTTCTTGTATGGCGAGCTAGCGTTTGTTTCCCAGTCCTAAATGGAGTTGAATCCAATGCAGTTTGTGGTCCTACGAGCAAGAGTTGTTTTCTGGAAAGGAAAGTCACTATTTCGCTCTCATTTCCATACACCGTGCAAATAGCCCTCCCGTCTGTTCCTAGTAAGTACAGTGTATTGGACTGAAGAGGAGAGACTGCTCTTCTCAGTTTCCTAAGCAGAGTTGAACTAGATATGGCCCGTGTGTGTAGGAAGCACAGTTCTTTTGTTCTGAGTAAGCTCATTGTTCTGGCCCTATAGGAAACACAATTGAATAGAAGAGTGTTCTTTTCTCAAAAGCAGAGTGTGTTTCTTGTAATGCGAGATAGAGTTTGTTTCTCAGTCCTAAATGGAGTTGAGTCACATGCAGTTTTTTGTCCTACGAGCAAGATTTGTTTTCTGGTAAGACGCGTCACTATTGCACTCCCATTGCCATACACAGTGCAAATAGCACTCGCGTCTGTTCTCAGCAAGTAAAGTGTATCGGACTGAAGAGGAGCTACTGTTCTTGTCAGTTTCCTAAGCAGAGTTGAACTACATATGGTTCATGTGTGTAGGAAGCACAGTTCTTTTGTTCTGAGCAAGCTCACTGTTTGGACCCCATAGGAAACACAGTAGAGTAGAAAGTGCTCTTTTCTCTAAAACAGAGTGTGTTTCTTGTAAGGCGAGCTAGCGTTTCTTTCCCAGTCTGAAATGGAGTTGAATCACATGCAGTTTCAGGTCCTACGAGCAAGAGTTGTTTTCTGGTAAGGAAAGTCACTATTGTGCTCCAATTGCCCTACACAGTGCAAATACCACTCGCGTCTGTTCCCAGCAAGTACAGTGTATTGGACTGAAGAGGAGCTACTGTTCTTGTCAGTTTCCTAAGCAGTGTTGAACTAGATATGGCCGTTTGTGTAGGAATCACAGTTCTTTTGTTCTGAGCAAGATCACTGTTCGGACCCCATAGGAAACACAGTAGAGTAGAAGAGTTCTCTTTTCTCAAAAGCAGAGTGTGTTTCATGTGATGCGAGCTAGCATTTGTTGCTCAGTCCTAAATGGAGTTGAATCACATGCAGTTTCTAATCCTACAAGCAAGAGTTGTTTTATGGTAAAAATAGTCACTATTGCACTGCCATTGCCATAAACAGGACAGATAGCACTGGCGTCTGTTCCCAGCAAGTACGGTGTATTGGACTGAAGAGGATCTACTGTTCTTGTCAGTTTCCTAAGCAGAGTTGAACTCGATATGGCCATGTATGTAGGAAGCACAGTTCTTTTGTTCTGAGCAAGCTCTCTCTTCTGGCCCTGAAGGAAACACAGAAGAGTAGAAGAGTGCTCTTTTTTAAAAAGCAGAGTGTGTTTCTTGTCAGGCGAGCTAGCGTTTGTTTCCCAGTCCTAAATGGAGTTGAATCACATGCAGTTTTTGGTCCTACGAGCAAGAGTTGTTTTCTGGTAAGGAAAGTCACTATTGTGCTTCCATTGCCATACACAGTGCAAATAGCCCTCCCGTCTGTTCCCAGTAAGTACAGTGTATTGGACTGAAAAGGAGCTACCGTTCTTCTCAGTTTCCTAAGCAGAGTTGAACTAGATATGGCCCGTGTGTGTAGGAATCACAGTTCTTTTTTTCTGAGCCAGCTCACTGTTCTGGCCCTATAGGAAATAAAGTAGAGTAGAAGAGTGCTCTTTTCTCAAAAGCAGAGTGTGTTTCTTGTAAAGAGAGCTGGAGTTTGTTTCCCAGTCCTAAATGGAGTTGAATCACATGCAGTTTTTGGTCCTACGAGCAAGACTTGTTTTCTGGTAAGAAGAGTCACTATTGCGTTGCCATTGCCATACACAGGACAAATAGCACTGGCGTCTGTTCCCAGCAAGTACAGTGTACTGGACTGAAGAGTATTTACTGTTCTTGTCAGGTCCCTAAGCAGAGTTGAACTAGATATGGCCCGTGTGGGTAGGAAGCACAGGTTTTTTGTTCTGAGCAAGCTCACTGTTCCGAACACATAGGAAACACAGTAGAGTAGAAGAGTGCTCTTTTCTCAAAAGCAGAGTGTGTTTCTTGGAAGGCGAGCTAGCGTATGTTTCCCAGTCCTAAATGGAGTTGAGTCACATGCAGTTTTTTTCCTATGAGCAAGAGTTGTTTTCTGGTAAGGAAAGTCACTATTGTGCTCTCATTGCCATACACAGTGCAAATAGCACTCGCGTCTGTTACCAGCAAATACAGTGTATTGGTCTGAAGAGGAGCTACTGTTCTTGTCAGGTTCCTAAGCAGAGTTGAACTACATATGTTCCGTGTGTGTAAGAAGCACAGTTCTTTTTTTCTGAGCAAGCTCTCTGTTTCGACCCCATAGGAAACACAGTAGAGTAGAAGAGTGCTTTTTTCTCTAAAGCAGAGTGTGTTTCTTGTAAGGCGAGCTAGCATTTGTTTCCCAGTCCTAAATGGAGTTGAATCACATGCAGTTTCTGGTCCTACGAGCAAGGGTTGTTTTCTGGTAAGGAAAGACACTATTGCACACCCATTGCCATACACAGTGCAAATAGCCCTGGCGTCTGTTCCCAGCAAGTACAGTGTATTCGACTGAAGAGGAGCTACTGTTCTTCTCAGTTTCCTATGCAGAGTTGAACTAGATATGGCCCGTGTGTCTAGGAGGCACAGTTTATTTGTTCTGAGCAAGCTCACTGTTCTGGCCCTATAGGAAACACAGTAGAGTAGAAGAGTGCTCTTTTCTCAAAAGCAGAGTGTGTTTCTTGTAAGGCGAGCTAGCGTTTGTTTCCCAGTCCTAAATGGAGTTGAATCACATGCAGTTTCTGGTCCTACGAGCAAGAGTTGTTTTATGGTAAGGAAAGTCACTATTGCGCTCCCATTGCCGTACACAGTCCAAATAGCACTCCCTTGTCTTCCAAGCAATTACAGTGTATTGGACGGAAGAGGAGAGACTGCTCTTCTCAGTTTCCAAAGCAGAGTTGAACTAGATATGGCCCCTGTGTGTAGGAAGCACAGTTCTTTTGTTCTGAGCAAGCTCACTGTTCTGGCCCTATAGGAAACACAGAAGAGTAGAAGAGTGCTCTTTTCTCAAAAGCAGAGTGTGTTTCTTGTAATTCGAGATAGAGTTTGTTTCCCAGTCCTAAATGGAGTTGAGTCACATGCAGTTTTTTGTCCTATGAGCAAGAGTTGTTTCCTGGTAAGACAAGTCACTATTGTGCTCCAATTGCCATACACAGTACAAATAGCACTCACGTCTGTTCTCAGCAAGTACAGTGTATCGGACTGAAGAGGAGCTACTGTTCTTGTCAGTTTCCTAAGCAGAGTTGAACTAGATATGTCCCGTGTGTGTAGGAAGCACAATTCTTATGTTCTGAGCAAGCTCACTGTTCTGGCCTTATAGGAAACACAGTAGAGTAGAAGAGTCCTCTTTTATCTAAAGCAGAGTGTTTTTTTTTCTAAGGCGAGCTCGCGTTTGTTTCCCAGTCCTAAATGGAGGTGAATCACATGCAGTTTTTGGTCCTACGAGCAAGAGTTGTTTTATGGTAAGAAGAGTCACTATTGCGCTCCAAATACCATACACAGTGCAAATAGCACTCGCGTCTGTTCCCAGCAAGTACAGTGTATTGGACTGAATAGGAGCTACTGTTCTTGTCAGTTTCCTAAGCAGAGTTGAACTAGATATGGTCCATGTGTGTAGGAAGCACAGTTCTTTTGTTCTGAGCAAGCTCACTCTTTGGACCCCATAGGAAACACAGTAGAGTAAAAGAGTGCTCTTTTATCAAAAGCAGAGAGTGTTTCTTGTAAGTCGAGCTAGCGTTTGTTTCCCAGACCTAAATGGAGATGAATCACATGCAGTTTCTGGTCCTATGAGCAAGAGTTATTTTCTGGTAAGGAAAGTCACTATTGCGCTCCCATTGCCATACACAGTGCAAATAGCACTCCTGTCTGTTCGCAGCAAGTACAGTGTATTGGATAGAAGAGGATCTACTGTTCTTGTCAGGTTCCTAAGCACACTTGAACTAGACATGGCCCTGTGTGTAGGGAGCACATTTTTTTTGTTCTGAGCAAGCTCACTGTTCAGACCCCATAAGAAACACAGTAGAGTAGAAGAGTGCTCTTTTCTCAAAAGCAGAGTGTGTTTCTTGTATGGCGAGCTAGCGTTTGTTTCCCAGTCCTAAATGGAGTTGAATCCAGTGCAGTTTGTGGTCCTACGAGCAAGAGTTGTTTTCTGGTAAGGAAAGTCACTATTGTGCTCCCATTGCCATACACAGTGCAAATAGCCCTCCCGTCTGTTCCCAGTAAGTACAGTGTATTGGACTGAAAAGGAGCTACCGTTCTTCTCAGTTTCCTAAGCAGAGTTGAACTAGATATGGCCCGTGTGTGTAGGAATCACAGTTCTTTTTTTCTGAGCCAGCTCACTGTTCTGGCCCTATAGGAAACAAAGTAGAGTAGAAGAGTGCTCTTTTCTCAAAAGCAGAGTGTGTTTCTTGTAAAGAGAGCTGGAGTTTGTTTCCCAGTCCTAAATGGAGTTGAATCACATGCAGTTTTTGGTCCTACGAGCAAGACTTGTTTTCTGGTAAGAAGAGTCACTATTGCGTTGCCATTGCCATACACAGGACAAATAGCACTGGCGTCTGTTCCCAGCAAGTACAGTGTACTGGACTGAAGAGTATTTACTGTTCTTGTCAGGTCCCTAAGCAGAGTTGAACTAGATATGGCCCGTGTGGGTAGGAAGCACAGGTTTTTTGTTCTGAGCAAGCTCACTGTTCCGAACACATAGGAAACACAGTAGAGTAGAAGAGTGCTCTTTTCTCAAAAGCAGAGTGTGTTTCTTGGAAGGCGAGCTAGCGTATGTTTCCCAGTCCTAAATGGAGTTGAGTCACATGCAGTTTTTTTCCTATGAGCAAGAGTTGTTTTCTGGTAAGGAAAGTCACTATTGTGCTCTCATTGCCATACACAGTGCAAATAGCACTCGCGTCTGTTCCCAGCAAATACAGTGTATTGGTCTGAAGAGGAGCTACTGTTCTTGTCAGGTTCCTAAGCAGAGTTGAACTACATATGTTCCGTGTGTGTAAGAAGCACAGTTCTTTTTTTCTGAGCAAGCTCTCTGTTTCGACCCCATAGGAAACACAGTAGAGTAGAAGAGTGCTTTTTTCTCTAAAGCAGAGTGTGTTTCTTGTAAGGCGAGCTAGCATTTGTTTCCCAGTCCTAAATGGAGTTGAATCACATGCAGTTTCTGGTCCTACGAGCAAGGGTTGTTTTCTGGTAAGGAAAGACACTATTGCACTCCCATTGCCATACACAGTGCAAATAGCCCTGGCGTCTGTTCCCAGCAAGTACAGTGTATTCGACTGAAGAGGAGCTACTGTTCTTCTCAGTTTCCTATGCAGAGTTGAACTAGATATGGCCCGTGTGTCTAGGAGGCACAGTTTATTTGTTCTGAGCAAGCTCACTGTTCTGGCCCTATAGGAAACACAGTAGAGTAGAAGAGTGCTCTTTTCTCAAAAGCAGAGTGTGTTTCTTGTAAGGCGAGCTAGCGTTTGTTTCCCAGTCCTAAATGGAGTTGAATCACATGCAGTTTCTGGTCCTACGAGCAAGAGTTGTTTTATGGTAAGGAAAGTCACTATTGCGCTCCCATTGCCGTACACAGTGCAAATAGCACTCCCTTGTCTTCCAAGCAATTACAGTGTATTGGACGGAAGAGGAGAGACTGCTCTTCTCAGTTTCCAAAGCAGAGTTGAACTAGATATGGCCCCTGTGTGTAGGAAGCACAGTTCTTTTGTTCTGAGCAAGCTCACTGTTCTGGCCCTATAGGAAACACAGAAGAGTAGAAGAGTGCTCTTTTCTCAAAAGCAGAGTGTGTTTCTTGTAATTCGAGATAGAGTTTGTTTCCCAGTCCTAAATGGAGTTGAGTCACATGCAGTTTTTTGTCCTATGAGCAAGAGTTGTTTCCTGGTAAGACAAGTCACTATTGTGCTCCAATTGCCATACACAGTACAAATAGCACTCACGTCTGTTCTCAGCAAGTACAGTGTATCGGACTGAAGAGGAGCTACTGTTCTTGTCAGTTTCCTAAGCAGAGTTGAACTAGATATGTCCCGTGTGTGTAGGAAGCACAATTCTTATGTTCTGAGCAAGCTCACTGTTCTGGCCCTATAGGAAACACAGTAGAGTAGAAGAGTCCTCTTTTATCTAAAGCAGAGTGTTTTTTTTTCTAAGGCGAGCTCGCGTTTGTTTCCCAGTCCTAAATGGAGGTGAATCACATGCAGTTTTTGGTCCTACGAGCAAGAGTTGTTTTATGGTAAGAAGAGTCACTATTGCGCTCCAAATACCATACACAGTGCAAATAGCACTCGCGTCTGTTCCCAGCAAGTACAGTGTATTGGACTGAATAGGAGCTACTGTTCTTGTCAGTTTCCTAAGCAGAGTTGAACTAGATATGGTCCATGTGTGTAGGAAGCACAGTTCTTTTGTTCTGAGCAAGCTCACTCTTTGGACCCCATAGGAAACACAGTAGAGTAAAAGAGTGCTCTTTTATCAAAAGCAGAGAGTGTTTCTTGTAAGTCGAGCTAGCGTTTGTTTCCCAGACCTAAATGGAGTTGAATCACATGCAGTTTCTGGTCCTATGAGCAAGAGTTATTTTCTGGTAAGGAAAGTCACTATTGCTCTCCCATTGCCATACACAGTGCAAATAGCACTCCTGTCTGTTCGCAGCAAGTACAGTGTATTGGATAGAAGAGGATCTACTGTTCTTGTCAGGTTCCTAAGCACACTTGAACTAGACATGGCCCTGTGTGTAGGAAGCACATTTTTTTTGTTCTGAGCAAGCTCACTGTTCAGACCCCATAAGAAACACAGTAGAGTAGAAGAGTGCTCTTTTCTCAAAAGCAGAGTGTGTTTCTTGTATGGCGAGCTAGCGTTTGTTTCCCAGTCCTAAATGGAGTTGAATCCAGTGCAGTTTGTGGTCCTACGAGCAAGAGTTGTTTTCTGGTAAGGAAAGTCACTATTGTGCTCCCATTGCCATACACAGTGCAAATAGCCCTCCCGTCTGTTCCCAGTAAGTACAGTGTATTGGACTGAAAAGGAGCTACCGTTCTTCTCAGTTTCCTAAGCAGAGTTGAACTAGATATGGCCCGTGTGTGTAGGAATCACAGTTCTTTTTTTCTGAGCCAGCTCACTGTTCTGGCCCTATAGGAAACAAAGTAGAGTAGAAGAGTGCTCTTTTCTCAAAAGCAGAGTGTGTTTCTTGTAAAGAGAGCTGGAGTTTGTTTCCCAGTCCTAAATGGAGTTGAATCACATGCAGTTTTTGGTCCTATGAGCAAGACTTGTTTTCTGGTAAGAAGAGTCACTATTGCGTTGCCATTGCCATACACAGGACAAATAGCACTGGCGTCTGTTCCCAGCAAGTACAGTGTACAGGACTGAAGAGTATCTACTGTTCTTGTCAGGTCCCTAAGCAGAGTTGAACTAGATATGGCCCGTGTGGGTAGGAAGCACAGGTTTTTTGTTCTGAGCAAGCTCACTGTTCCGAACACATAGGAAACACAGTAGAGTAGAAGAGTGCTCTTTTCTCAAAAGCAGATTGTGTTTCTTGGAAGGCGAGCTAGCGTATGTTTCCCAGTCCTAAATGGAGTTGAGTCACATGCAGTTTTTTTCCTATGAGCAAGAGTTGTTTTCTGGTAAGGAAAGTCACTATTGTGCTCTCATTGCCATACACAGTGCAAATAGCACTCGCGTCTGTTCCCAGCAAATACAGTGTATTGGTCTGAAGAGGAGCTACTGTTCTTGTCAGGTTCCTAAGCAGAGTTGAACTACATATGTTCCGTGTGTGTAAGAAGCACAGTTCTTTTTTTCTGAGCAAGCTCTCTGTTTCGACCCCATAGGAAACACAGTAAAGTAGAAGAGTGCTTTTTTCTCTAAAGCAGAGTGTGTTTCTTGTAAGGCGAGCTAGCGTTTGTTTCCCAGTCCTAAATGGAGTTGAATCACATGCAGTTTCTGGTCCTACGAGCAAGAGTTGTTTTCTGATAAGACGAGTCACTATTGTGCTCCAATTGCCATACACAGTGCAAATAGCACTCGCGTCTGTTCTCAGCAAGTACAGTGTATCAGACTGAAGAGGAGCTAATGTTCTTGTCAGTTTCCTAAGCAGAGTGGAACTAGATATGGCCCGTGTGTGTAGGAAGCACAGTTTTTATGTTCTGAGCAAGCTCACTCTTTGGACCCCATAGGAAACACAGTAGAGTAGAAAGTGCTCTTTTCTCTAAAGCAGAGTGTGTTTCTTGTAAGGCGAGCTAGCGTTTGTTTCCTAGTCCTAAATGGAGTTGAATCACATGCAGTTTGTGGTGCTACGAGCTAGAGTTGTTTTCTGGTAAGGAAAGTCACTATTGCGCTCCCTTTGCCATACACACTGCAAATAGCACTCCCTTGTCTTCCCAGCAAGTACAGTGTATTGGACTGAAGAGGAGAGACTGCTCTTCTCAGTTTCCAAAGCAGAGTTGAACTAGATATGGCCCCTGTGTGTAGGAAGCACAGTTCTTTTGTTCTGAGCAAGCTCACTGTTCTGGCCTTATAGGAAACACAGAAGAGTAGAAGAGTGCTCTTTTCTCAAAAGCAGAGTGTGTTTCTTGTAAGTCGAGATAGAGTTTGTTTCCCAGTCCTAAATGGAGTTGAGTCACATGCAGTTTTTTGTCCTACGAGCAAGAATTGTTTTCTGGTAAGACGAGTCACTATTGTGCTCCAATTGCCATACACAGTGCAAATAGCACTCGCGTCTGTTCTCAGCAAGTACAGTGTATTGGACTGAAGAGGAGTTACTGTTCTTGTCAGTTTCCTAAGCAGAGTTGAACTAGATATGTCCCGTGTGTGTAGGAAGCACACTTCTTATGTTCTGAGCAAGCTCACTGTTCTGGCCCTATAGGAAACACAGTAGAGTAGAAGAGTGCTCTTTTATCTAAAGCAGAGTGTTTTTTTTTTGTAAGGCGAGCTCGCGTTTGTTTCCCAGTCCTAAATGGAGTTGAATCACATGCAGTTTTTGGTGCTACGAGCAAGAGTTGTTTTATGGTAAGAAGACTCACTATTGCACTCCAAATGCCATACACAGTGCAAATAGCACTCGCGTCTGTTCCCAGCAAGTACAGTGTATTGGACTGAGTAGGAGCTACTGTTCTTGTCAGTTTCCTAAGCAGAGTTGAACTAGATATGGTCCATGTGTGTAGGAAGCACAGTTCTTTTGTTCTGAGCAAGCTCATTCTTTGGCCCCCATAGGAAACACAGTAGAGTAAAAGAGTGCTCTTTTATCAAAAGCAGAGTGTGTTTCTTGTAAGGCGAGCTAGCGTTTGTTTCCCACACCTAAATGGAGTTGAATCACATGCAGTTTCTGGTCCTATGAGCAAGAGTTGTTTTCTGGTAAGGAAAGTCACTATTGTGCTCCCATTGCCATACACAGTGCAAATAGCACTCCTGTCTGTTCGCAGCAAGTACAGTGTATTGGATAGAAGAGGATCTACTGTTCTTGTCAGGTTCCTAAGCAGACTTGAACTAGATATGGCCCTGTGTGTAGGAAGCAAAGTTTTTTTGTTCTGAGCAAGCTCACTGTTCAGACCCCATAGGAAACACAGTAGAGTAGAAGAGTGCTCTTTTCTCAAAAGCAGAGTGTGTTTCTTGTATGGCGAGCTAGCGTTTGTTTTCCCGTCCTAAATGGAGTTGAATCCAATGCAGTTTGTGGTCCTACGAGCAAGAGTTGTTTTCTGGTAAGGAAAGTCACTATTGCGCTCCCATTGCCATACACAGTGCAAATAGCCCTCCCGTCTGTTCCCAGTAAGTACAGTGTATTGGACTGAAAAGGAGCTACCGTTCTTCTCAGTTTCCTAAGCAGAGTTGAAGTAGATATGGCCCGTGTATGTAGGAAGCACAGTTCTTTTGTTCTGTGTAAGCTCATTGTTCTGGCCCTATAGGCAACACAATTGAGTAGAAGAGTGCTCTTTTCTCAAAAGCAGAGTGTGTTTCTTGTAAGGCAAGATAGAGTTTGTTTCCCAGTCCTAAATGGAGTTGAGTCACATGCAGTTTTTTGTCCTACGAGCAAGAGTTGTTTTCTGGTAAGATGAGTCACTATTGAGCCCCATTGCCATACACAGTGCAAATAGCACTGGCGTCTGTTCTCAGCAAGTAAAGTGTATCGGACTGAAGAGGAGCTACTGTTCTTGTCAGTTTCCTAAGGAGAGTTGAACTCCATATGGTTCAAGTGTGTAGGAAGCACAGTTCTTTTGTTCTGAGCAAGCTCACTCTTTGGACCCCATAGGAAACACAGTAGAGTAGAAAGTGCTCTTTTCTCTAAAGCAGAGTGTATTTATTGTAAGGCGAGCTAGCGTTTCTTTCCCAGTCTGAAATGGAGTTGAATCACATGCAGTTTCTGGTCCTATGAGCAAGAGTTGTTTTCTGGTAAGGAAAGTCACTATTGTGCTCCCTTTGCCATACACAGTGCTAATAGCACTTGCGTCTGTTCCCAGCAAGTACAGTGTATTGGACTGAAGAGGAGCTACTGTTCTTGTCAGTTTCCTAAGCAGAGTTGAACCAGATATGGCCCGTGTGTGTAGGAAGCATAGTTCTTTTGTTCTGAGCAAGCTCACTGTTCGGTCCCCATAGGAAACACAGTAGAGTAGAAGAGTTCTATTTTCTCAAAAGCAGGGTGTGTTTCATGTGATGCGAGCTAGCATTTGTTGCCCAGTCCTAAATGGAGTTGAATCACATGCTGTTTCTGGTCCTACGAGCAAGAGTTGTTTTCTGGTATGAAGAGTCACTATTGCGCTCGCATTTTCATACACAGTGCAAATAGCACTCGCGTCTGTTCCCAGCATGTACAGTGTATTGGACTGAAAAGGATCTATTGTTCTTGTTAGTTTCCTAAGCAGAATTGAATTAGATATGGCCCTGTATGTAGGAAGCACAGTTCTTTTGTTCTGAGCAAGCTCTCTGTTCTGGCCCTATAGGAAACACAGTAGAGTAGAAGAGTGCTCTTTTCTCAAAAGCAGAGTGTGTTTCTTGAAAGGCGAGCTAGCGTTTGTTTCCCAGTCCTAAATGGAGTTGAATCACATGCAGTTTCTAATCCTACAAGCAAGAGTTGTTTTATGGTAAAAATAGTCACTATTGCGCTGCCATTGCCATACACAGGACAAATAGCACTGGCGTCTATTCCCAGCAAGTACGGTGTATTGGACTGAAGAGGATCTACTGTTTTTGTCAGGTTCCTAAGCAGAATTGAACTAGATATGGCCGTGTGTGTAGGAAGCACAGTTCTTTTGTTCAGAGCAAGCTAACCGTTTGGACCCTATAGGAAACACAGAAGAGTAGAAGAGTGTTCTTTTCTCAAAAGCAGAGTGTGTTTCTTTTAAGGAGAGCTAGCGTTTGTTTCCTAGTCCTAAATGGAGTTGAATCACATGCAGTTTGTGGTGCTACGAGCAAGAGTTGTTTTCTGGTAAGGAAAGTCACTATTGTGCTCCGATTACCATACACAGTGCAAATAGCACTCGCGTCTGTACCCAGCAAGTACAGTGTATTGGACTGAAGAGGAACTACTGTTCTTGTCAGTTTCCTAAGCAGAGTTGAACTACATATGGTCCGAGTGTGTAGGAAGCACAGTTCTTTTTTTCTGAGCAAGCTCACTGTTCGAACCTCATAGGAAACACAGTAGAGTATAAGAGTGCTCTTTTTTCTAAAGCATAGTGTGTTTCTTGTAAGGCGAGCTAGCGTTTGTTTCCCAGTCCTAAATGGAGTTGAATCACATGCAGTTTCTGGTCCTACAAGCAAGAGTTGTTTTCTGGTAAGGAAAGTCACTATTGTGCTCCAATTGCCATACACAGTGCAAATAGCACTCGCGTCTGTTCTCAGCAAGTACAGTGTATTAGACTGAAGAGGAGCTACTGTTCTTGTCAGTTTCCTAAGCAGAGTGGAACTAGATATGGCCCGTGTGTTTAGGAAGCACAGTTATTATGTTCTGAGCAAGCTCACTGTTCTGGCCCTGTAGGAAACACAGCAGAGTAGAAGAGTGTTCTTTTCTCTAAAGCAGAGTGTGTTTCTTGTAAGGCGAGCTTGCGTTTGATTCCTGGTCCTAAATGGAGTTGAGTCACATGCAGGTTTTGGTCCTATGAGCAAGAGTTGTTTTCTGGTAAGAAGAGTCACTATTGTGCTCCAAATGCCATACACAGTGCAAATAGCACTCGCATTTGTTCCCAGAAAGTACAGTGTATTGGATTGAATAGGAGCTACTGTTCTTGTCAGTTTCCTAAGCAGAGTTGAACTAGATATGGTCCATTTGTGTAGGAAGCACAGTTCTTTTGTTCTGAGCAAGCTCACTGTTTGGACCCCATAGGAAACGCAGTAGAGTAGAAGTATGCTCTTTTCTCAAAAGCAGAGTGTTTTTCTTGTAAAGCGAGCTAGCGTTTGTTTCCTAGTCCTAAATGGAGTTGAATCACATGCAGTTTGTGGTGCTACGAGCAAGAGTTGTTTCCTGGTATGGAAAGTCACTATTGCGCTCCCATTGCCATACACAGTGCAAATAGCACTCCCTTGTCTTCCCAGCAAGTACAGTGTATTGGACTGAAGAGAAGAGACTGCTCTTCTCAGTTTCCAAAGCAGAGTTGAACTAGATATGGCCCCTGTGTGTAGGAAGCACAGTTCTTTTCTTCTGAGCAAGCTCACTGTTCTGGCCATATAGGAAACACAGAAGAGTAGAAGAGTGCTCTTTTCTCAAAAGCAGAGTGTGTTTCTTGTAAGTCGAGATAGAGTTTGTTTCCCAGTCCTAAATGGAGTTGAGTCACATGCAGTTTTTTGTCCTACGAGCAAGAGTTGTTTTCTGGTAAGACGAGTCACTATTGTGCTCCAATTGCCATACACAGTGCAAATAGCACTCGCGTCTGTTCTCAGCAAGTACAGTGTATCGGACTGAAGAGGAGTTACTGTTCTTGTCAGTTTCCTAAGCAGAGTTGAACTAGATATGTCCCGTGTGTGTAGGAAGCACACTTCTTATGTTCTGAGCAAGCTCACTGTTCTGGCCCTATAGGAAACACAGTAGAGTAGAAGAGTGCTCTTTTATCTAAAGCAGAGTGTATTTATTGTAAGGCGAGCTAGCGTTTCTTTCCCAGTCTGAAATGGAGTTGAATCACATGCAGTTTCTGGTCCTATGAGCAAGAGTTGTTTTCTGGTAAGGAAAGTCACTATTGTGCTCCCTTTGCCATACACAGTGCTAATAGTACTTGCGTCTGTTCCCAGCAAGTACAGTGTATTGGACTGAAGAGGAGCTACTGTTCTTGTCAGTTTCCTAAGCAGAGTTGAACCAGATATGGCCCGTGTGTGTAGGAAGCACAGTTCTTTTGTTCTGAGCAAGCTCACTGTTCGGTCCCCATAGGAAACACAGTAGAGTAGAAGAGTTCTATTTTCTCAAAAGCAGGGTGTGTTTCATGTGATGCGAGCTAGCATTTGTTGCCCAGTCCTAAATGGAGTTGAATCACATGCAGTTTCTGGTCCTACGAGCAAGAGTTGTTTTCTGGTATGAAGAGTCACTATTGCGCTCGCATTTTCATACACAGTGCAAATAGCACTCGCGTCTGTTCCCAGCATGTACAGTGTATTGGACTGAAAAGGATCTATTGTTCTTGTTAGTTTCCTAAGCAGAATTGAATTAGATAAGGCCCTGTATGTAGGAAGCACAGTTCTTTTGTTCTGAGCAAGCTCTCTGTTCTGGCCCTATAGGAAACACAGTAGAGTAGAAGAGTGCTCTTTTCTGAAAGCAGAGTGTGTTTCTTGAAAGGCGAGCTAGCGTTTGTTTCCCAGTCCTAAATGGAGTTGAATCACATGCAGTTTCTAATCCTACAAGCAAGAGTTGTTTTATGGTAAAAATAGTCACTATTGCGCTGCCATTGCCATACACAGGACAAATAGCACTGGCGTCTATTCCCAGCAAGTACGGTGTATTGGACTGAAGAGGATCTACTGTTTTTGTCAGGTTCCTAAGCAGAATTGAACTAGATATGGCCGTGTGTGTAGGAAGCACAGTTCTTTTGTTCAGAGCAAGCTAACCGTTTGGACCCTATAGGAAACACAGAAGAGTAGAAGAGTGTTCTTTTCTCAAAAGCAGAGTGTGTTTCTTTTAAGGAGAGCTAGCGTTTGTTTCCTAGTCCTAAATGGAGTTGAATCACATGCAGTTTGTGGTGCTACGAGCAAGAGTTGTTTTCTGGTAAGGAAAGTCACTATTGTGCTCCGATTACCATACACAGTGCAAATAGCACTCGCGTCTGTACCCAGCAAGTACAGTGTATTGGACTGAAGAGGAACTACTGTTCTTGTCAGTTTCCTAAGCAGAGTTGAACTACATATGGTCCGAGTGTGTAGGAAGCACAGTTCTTTTTTTCTGAGCAAGCTCACTGTTCGAACCTCATAGGAAACACAGTAGAGTATAAGAGTGCTCTTTTTTCTAAAGCATAGTGTGTTTCTTGTAAGGCGAGCTAGCGTTTGTTTCCCAGTCCTAAATGGAGTTGAATCACATGCAGTTTCTGGTCCTACAAGCAAGAGTTGTTTTCTGGTAAGGAAAGTCACTATTGTGCTCCAATTGCCATACACAGTGCAAATAGCACTCGCGTCTGTTCTCAGCAAGTACAGTGTATTAGACTGAAGAGGAGCTACTGTTCTTGTCAGTTTCCTAAGCAGAGTGGAACTGGATATGGCCCGTGTGTTTAGGAAGCACAGTTATTATGTTCTGAGCAAGCTCACTGTTCTGGCCCTGTAGGAAACACAGCAGAGTAGAAGAGTGTTCTTTTCTCTAAAGCAGAGTGTTTTTCTTGTAAGGCGAGCTTGCGTTTGATTCCTGGTCCTAAATGGAGTTGCGTCACATGCAGGTTTTGGTCCTATGAGCAAGAGTTGTTTTCTGGTAAGAAGAGTCACTATTGTGCTCCAAATGCCATACACAGTGCAAATAGCACTCGCATTTGTTCCCAGAAAGTACAGTGTATTGGATTGAATAGGAGCTACTGTTCTTGTCAGTTTCCTAAGCAGAGTTGAACTAGATATGGTCCATTTGTGTAGGAAGCACAGTTCTTTTGTTCTGAGCAAGCTCACTGTTTGGACCCCATAGGAAACGCAGTAGAGTAGAAGCATGCTCTTTTCTCAAAAGCAGAGTGTTTTTCTTGTAAAACGAGCTAGCGTTTGTTTCCTAGTCCTAAATGGAGTTGAATCACATGCAGTTTGTGGTGCTACGAGCAAGAGTTGTTTCCTGGTATGGAAAGTCACTATTGCGCTCCCATTGCCATACACAGTGCAAATAGCACTCCCTTGTCTTCCCAGCAAGTACAGTGTATTGGACTGAAGAGAAGAGACTGCTCTTCTCAGTATCCAAAGCAGAGTTGAACTAGATATGGCCCCTGTGTGTAGGAAGCACAGTTCTTTCTTCTGAGCAAGCTCACTGTTCTGGCCCTATAGGAAACACAGAAGAGTAGAAGAGTGCTCTTTTCTCAAAAGCAGAGTGTGTTTCTTGTAAGTCGAGATAGAGTTTGTTTCCCAGTCCTAAATGGAGTTGAGTCACATGCAGTTTTTTGTCCTACGAGCAAGAGTTGTTTTTTGGTAAGACGAGTCACTATTGTGCTCCAATTGCCATACACAGTGCAAATAGCACTCGCGTCTGTTCTCAGCAAGTACAGTGTATCGGACTGAAGAGGAGTTACTGTTCTTGTCAGTTTCCTAAGCAGAGTTGAACTAGATATGTCCCGTGTGTGTAGGAAGCACACTTCTTATGTTCTGAGCAAGCTCACTGTTCTGGCCCTATAGGAAACACAGTAGAGTAGAAGAGTGCTCTTTTATCTAAAGCAGAGTGTGTTTCTTGTAAGGCGAGCTAGCGTTTGTTTCCCAGACCTAAATGGAGTTGAATCACATGCAGTTTCTGTTCCTATGAGCAAGAGTTGTTTTCAGGTAAGGAAAGTCACTATTGCGCTCCCATTGCCATACACAGTGCAAATAGCACTCCTGTCTGTTCGCAGCAAGTACAGTGTATTGGATAGAAGAGGATCTACTGTTCTTGTCAGGTTCCTAAGCAGACTTGAACTAGATATGGCCCTGTGTGTAGGAAGCAAAGTTTTTTTGTTCTGAGCAAGCTCACTGTTCAGACCCCATAGGAAACACAGTAGAGTAGAAGAGTGCTCTTTTCTCAAAAGCAGAGTGTGTTTCTTGTATGGCGAGCTAGCGTTTGATTTCCAGTCCTAAATGGAGTTGAATCCAATGCAGTTTGTGGTCCTATGAGCAAGAGTTGTTTTCTGGTAAGGAAAGTAACTATTGCACTCCCATTGCCATACACAGTGCAAATAGCCCTCCCGTCTGTTCCCAGTAAGTACAGTGTATTGGACTGAAAAGGAGCTACCGTTCTTCTCAGTTTCCTAAGCAGAGTTGAACTAGATATGGCCTGTGTATGTAGGAAGCACAGTTCTTTTGTTCTGAGTAAGCTCATTGTTCTGGCCCTATAGAAAACACAATTGATTAGAAGAGTGCTCTTTTCTCAAAAGCAGAGTGTGTTTCTTGTAAGTCGAGCTAGCGTTTGTTTCCCAATCCTAAATGGAGTTGAATCACTTGCAGTTTCTGGTCCTATGAGCAAGAGTTGTTTTGTGGTATGAAGAGTCACAATTGTGCTCCCCTTGTCATACACAGGGCAAATAGCACTGGCGTCTGTTCCCAGCATGTACAGTGTATTGGACTGAAGAGGATCTACTGTTCTTGTCAGTTTCCTAAGCAGAATTGAACTAGATATGGCTGTGTGTGTAGGAAGCACAGTTCTTTTGTTCTGAGCAAGCTCACTGTTCTGGCGCTAAAGGAAACACCGTAGAGTAGAAGAGTGCTCCTTCATCAAAAGCAGAGTGTGTTGCTTGTAAGGCGAGGTAGCATTTGTTTCCCAGTCCTAAATGGAGTTGAATCACATGCTGTTTTTGGTCCTACGAGCAAGAGTTGCTTTCTGGTAAGGAAAGTCACTATTGCGCTCCCATTGTCATACACAGTGCAAATAGCACTCGCATCTGTTGCCAGCAGGTACAGTGTATTGGACTGAAGAGGAGCTACTTCTCTTGTCAGTTTCCTAAGCAGAGTTGAACTAGATATGGCCCGGGTGTAGGAAGCACAGTACTTTTGTTCTGAGCAAGTTCTCTGTTTGGACCCCATAGGAAACACAGTAGAGTAGAAGAGTGCTCTTTTCTCAAAAGCAGAGTGTGTTTCTTGTAAGGCAGGTGGCGTTTCTTTCCCAGTCCTAAATGGAGTTGAATCACATGCAGTCTGGTCCTATGAGCAAGAGTTGTTTTGTGGTATGAAGAGTCACAATTGCGCTCCCATTGTCATACACAGTGCATATAGTACTCGCTTCTCTTCCCAGCAAGTACACTGTATTGGACTGAAGAGGATCTACTGTTCTTGTCAGTTTCCTAAGCACAATTGCAGTAGATATTTCCATGTGTGTAGGAAGCACAGTTCTTTTGTTCTGAGCAAGCTCACTGTTTTGGCGCTAAAGGAAACACAGTAGAGTAGAAGAGTGCTCCTTCCTCAAAAGCAGAGTGTGTTACTTGTAAGGCGAGCTAGCATTTGTTTCCCAGTCCTAAATAAAGTTGAATCACATGCAGTTTTTGGTCCTACGAGCAAGAGTTGCTTTCTGGTAAGGAAAGTCACTATTGTGCTCCCATTGGCATACACAGTGCAAATAGCACTCGCATGTGTTGCCAGCAAGTACAGTGTATTGGACTGAAGAGGATCAACTTCTCTTGTCTGTTTCCTAAGCAGAGTTGAAGTAGATATACCCCGGGTTTAGGAAGCACAAGCAAGTTCTCTGTTTGGACCCCATAAGAAACACAGTAGAGTAGAAGAGTGCTCTTTTCTCAAAAGCAGAGTGTGTTTCTTTTAAGGCGATCTAGCGTTTTTTTCCCAGTCCTAAATGGAGTTGAATCACATGCAATTTCTGGTCCTACGAGCAAGAGTTGTTTTCTGGTAAGAAGAGTCACTATTGCGCTCCCATTTTCATACACAGTGCAAATAGCACTGGCGTCTGTTCCCAGCAAGTACAGTGTATTGGACTGAAGAGGAGCTAATGTTCTTGTCAGGTTCCTAAGCAGAGTAGAACTAGATATGGCCCATGTGTGTAGGAAGCACAATTCTTTGTTCTGAGCAAGCTCACTGTTCAGATCCCATAGGAAACACAGTAGAGTAGAAGAGTGCTCTTTTCTCAAAAGCAGAGTGCGTTTCTTGTAAGGCGAGGTAGTGTTTGTTTTCCAGTAAGAAATCGAGTTGAATCCCATGCATTTCTGGTCCTACACGCAAGAAATGTTTTCTGGTAAGAAGAGTCACTATTGCGCTCCCATTGCCATTCACAGTGCAAATAGCACTCGCGTCTGTTCCCCGCAAGTACAGTGTATTGGACGGAAGAGAGGCTACTGTTCTTGTCAGTTTCCTAAGCAGAATTGAACTACATATGGCCCGTGTGTATAGGAAGCACAGTTCTCTTTTTCTGAGCAAGCTCAATGTTCTGGCCCTATAGGAAGCACAGTAGAGTAGAAGAATGCTCTTTTCTCAAAAGCAGAGTGTGTTTCTTGTAAGGCGAGCAAGCATTTGTTTCCCAGTCCTAAATGGAGTTGAATCACATGCAGTTTCTGGTCCTACGAGCAAGAATTTTTTTCTAGTAAGAAGAGTCACTTTTGTGCTCCCATTGTCATACTCAGGGCAAATAGCACTGGCGTCTGTTCCCAGCATGTACAGTGTATTGGACTGAAGAGGAGCTACTGTTCTTGTCAGTTTCCTAAGCAGAGTTGAACTAGATATGGCCCCTGTGTAGGAAGCACAGTTTTTTTGTTCTCAGCAAGCTCACTGTTCTGGCCTTATAGGAAACAAAATAGAGTAGAAGAGAGCTCTTTCCTCAAAAGAAGAGTGTGTTTCTTGTAAGGCAAGCTAGTGTTTGTTTCCTAGTCCTAAATGGAGTTGAATCACATGCAGTTTCTGGTCCTATGAGCAAGAGTTTTTTCTGCTAAGGAAAGTCACTCTTGTGCTCCCATTGCCATACACAGTGCAAATAGCACTCGCGTCTGTTCCCAGCAATTACAGTGTATTGGACTGAAGAGGAGCTACTGTTCTTGTCAGTTTCCTAAGCAGAGTTGAACTAGATATGACCCCTGTGTGTAGGAAGCAGAGATCTTTTGTTCTGACCAAGCTCACTGTTTGTGCCCGATAGGAAACACAGTAGAGTAGATGTGTGCCCTATTCTCAAAAGCAGAGCGTGTTTCTTGAAAGGAGAGCTAGCGTTTGTTTCACAGTCCTAAATGGAGTTGAATCAAATGCAGTTTCTGTTCCTATGAGGAAGAGTTGTTTTTTGGTAAGAAGATTCACTATTGTGCACTTATTGCCGTACACAGTACAAATAGCATTCGCGTCTGTTCCCAGCATGTACAGTGTATTGGACTGAAGAGGATCTACTGTTCTTGTCAGTTTCCTAAGCAAAGTTGAACTTGATATGGCCCGTGTGTGTAGGAAGCACAGTTCTTTTGTTCTGAGCAAGCTCACTGTTCGAACCCCATAGGAAACACAGTAGAGTAGAAGAGTGCTCTTTTCTCAAAAGCAGAGTGTGTTTCTTGTAAGGCGAGCTAGCATTTGTTTCCCAGTCCTAAATGGAGTTGAAATACACATGCAGTTTCTGGTCCTACGAGCAAGAGCTGTTTTCTGGTTAGAAGAGTCACTATTGCGCTCCAATTATCATACACAGGGCAAATAGCACTGGAGTCTGTTCCCAGATTGTACAGTGTATTTGACTGAAGAGGAGCTACTGTTCTTGTCAGTTTCCTAAGCAGAGTTGAACTAGATATGGCCCCTGTGTGTAGGAAGCACAGTTTTTTTGTTCTCAGCAAGCTCATTGTTCTGGCCCTACAGGAAACAAAATAGAGTAGAAGAGTGCTCTTTCTTCAAAAGAAGAGTGTGTTTCTTGTAAGGCGAGCTAGTTTTTGTTTCCCAGTCCTAAATGGAGTTGAATCACATGCAGTTTCTGGTCCTATGAGCAAGAGTTTTTTCTGGTAAGGAAAGTCATTATTGTGCTCCCATAGCCATACACAGTGCAAATAGCACTCGCGTCTGTTCCCAGCAATTACAGTGTATTGGACTGAAGAGGAGGTACTGTTCTTGTCAGTTTCCTAAGCAGAGTTGAACTAGATATGACCCGTGTGTGTAGGAAGCACAGTTCTTTTGTTCTGAGCAAGCTCACTGTTTGGGCCCGATAGGAAACACAATAGAGTAGATGTGTGCCCTATTCTCAAAAGCAGAGTGTGTTTCTTGGAAGGCGAGCTAGCGTATGTTTCCCAGTCCTAAATGGAGTTGAGTCACATGCAGTTTTTTGTCCTATGAGCAAGAGTTGTTTTCTGGTAAGGAAAGTCACTATTGTGCTCTCATTGCCATACACAGTGCAAATAGCACTCGTGTCTGTTCCCAGCAAATACAGTGTATTGGTCTGAAGAGGAGCTGCTGTTCTTGTCAGGTTCCTAAGCAGAGTTGAACTACATATGTTCCGTGTGTGTAAGAAGCACAGTTCTTTTTTTCTGAGCAAGCTCTCTGTTTCGACCCCATAGGAATCACAGTAGAGTAGAAGAGTGCTTTTTTCTCTAAAGCAGAGTGTGTTTCTTGTAAGGCGAGCTAGCGTTTTTTTCCGGTCCTAAATGGAGTTGAATCACATGCAGTTTCTGGTCCTACGAGCAAGAGTTGTTTTCTGGTAAGAAGAGTCACTCTTGTGCTCCAAATGCCATACACAGTGCAAATAGCACTCGCGTTTGTTCCCAGAAAGTACAGTGTATTGGATTGAATAGGAGCTACTGTTCTTGTCAGTTTCCTAAGCAGAGTTGAACTAGATATGGTCCATTTGTGTAGGAAGCACAGTTCTTTTGTTCTGAGCAAGCTCACTGTTTGGACCCCATATGAAACGCAGTAGAGTAGAAGCGTACTCTTTTCTCAAAAGCAGAGTGTGTTTCTTGTAAGGCGAGCTAGCGTTTGTTTCCTAGTCCTAAATGGAGTTGAATCACATGCAGTTTATGGTGCTACGAGCAAGAGTTGTTTTCTGGTAAGGAAAGTCACTATTGCGCTCCCTTTGCCATACACAGTGCAAATAGCACTCCCTTGTCTTCCCAGCAAGTACAGTGTATTGGACTGAAGAGGAGAGACTGCTCTTCTCAGTTTCCAAAGCAGAGTTGAACTAGATATGGCCCCTGTGTGTAGGAAGCACAGTTCTTTTGTTCTGAGCAAGCTCACTGTTCTGGCCCTATAGGAAACACAGAAGAGTAGAAGAGTGCTCTTTTCTCAAAAGCAGAGTGTGTTTCTTGTAAGTCGAAATAGAGTTTGTTTCCCAATCCTAAATGGAGTTGAGTCACATGCAGTTTTTTGTCCTACGAGCAAGAGTTGTTTTCTGGTAAGACGAGTCACTATTGTGCTCCAATTGCCATACACAGCGCAAATAGCACTCGCGTCTGTTCTCAGCAAGTACAGTGTATCGGACTGAAGAGGAGTTACTGTTCTTGTCAGTTTCCTAAGCAGAGTTGAGCTAGATATGGCCCGTGTGTGTAGGAAGCACACTTCTTATGTTCTGAGCAAGCTCACTGTTCTGGCCCTATAGGAAACACAGTAGAGTAGAAGAGTGCTCTTTTATCTAAAGCAGAGTGTTTTTTTTTTAAGGCGAGCTCGCGTTTGTTTCCCAGTCCTAAATGGAGTTGAATCACATGCAGTTTTTGGTTTTACGAGCAAGAGTTGTTTTATGGTAAGAAGAGTCACTATTGCGTTGCCATTGCCATACACAGGACAAATAGCACTGGCGTCTGTTCCCAGCAAGTACAGTGTACTGGACTGAAGAGTATCTACTGTTCTTGTCAGGTTCCTAAGCAGAGTTGAACTAGATATGGCCCGTCTGGGTAGGAAGCACAGGTTTTTTGTTCTGAGCAAGCTCACTGTTCCGAACACATAGGAAACACAGTAGAGTAGAAGAGTGCTCTTTTCTCAAAAGCAGAGTGTGTTTCTTGGAAGGCGAGCTAGCGTATGTTTCCCAGTGCTAAATGGAGTTGAGTCACATGCAGTTTTTTTCCTATGAGCAAGAGTTGTTTTCTGGTAAGGAAAGTCACTATTGTGCTCTCATTGCCATACACAGTGCAAATAGCACTCGCGTCTGTTCCCAGCAAATACAGTGTATTGGTCTGAAGAGGAGCTACTGTTCTTGTCAGGTTCCTAAGCAGAGTTGAACTACATATGTTCCGTGTGTGTAAGAAGCACAGTTCTTTTTTTCTGAGCAAGCTCTCTGTTTCGACCCCATAGGAAACACAGTAGAGTAGAAGAGTGCTTTTTTCTCTAAAACAGAGTGTGTTTCTTGTAAGGCGAGCTAGCGTTTGTTTCCCAGTCCTAAATGGAGTTGAATCACATGCAGTTTCTGGTCCTACGAGCAAGAGTTGTTTTCTGGTAAGGAAAGTCACTATTGCGCTCCCATTGCCAGACACAGTGCAAATAGCACTCGCGTCTGTTCCCAGCAAGTACAGTGTATTCGACTGAAGAGGAGCTACTGTTCTTCTCAGTTTCCTATGCAGAGTTGAACTAGATATGGCCCGTGTGTCTAGGAAGCACAGTTTATTTGTTCTGAGCAAGCTCACTGTTCTGGCCCTATAGGAAACACAGTAGAGTAGAAGAGTGCTCTTTTCTCAAAAGCAGAGTGTGTTTCTTGTAAGGCGAGCTAGAGTTTGTTTCCCAGTCCTAAATGGAGTTGAGTCACATGCAGTTTTTTGTCCTATGAGCAAGAGTTGTTTTCTGATAAGACGAGTCACTATTGTGCTCCAATTGCCATACACAGTGCAAATAGCACTCACGTCTGTTCTGAGCAAGTACAGTGTATCAGACTGAAGAGGAGCTAATGTTCTTGTCAGTTTCCTAAGCAGAGTGGAACTAGATATGGCCCGTGTGTGTAGGAAGCACAGTTATTATGTTCTGAGCAAGCTCACTGTTCTGGCCCTGTAGGAAACACAGCAGAGTAGAAGAGTGTTCTTTACTCTAAAGCAGAGTGTGTTTCTTGTAAGGCGAGCTCGCGTTTGATTCCCGGTCCTAAATGGAGTTGAGTCACATGCAGTTTCTGGTCCTATGAGCAAGAGTTATTTTCTGGTAAGGAATGTCACTATTGCGCTCCCATTGCCATACACAGTGCAAATAGCACTCCTGTCTGTTCGCAGCAAGTACAGTGTATTGGATAGAAGAGGATCTACTGTTCTTGTCAGGTTCCTAAGCAGACTTGAACTAGACATGGCCCTGTGTGTAGGAAGCACATTTTTTTTGTTCTGAGCAAGCTCACTGTTCAGACCCCATAAGAAACACAGCAGAGTAGAAGAGTGCTCTTTTCTCAAAAGCAGAGTGTATTTCTTGTACGGTGAGCTAGCGTTTGTTTCCCAGTCCTAAATGGAGTTGAATCCAGTGCAGTTTGTGGTCCTACGAGCAAGAGTTGTTTTCTGGTAAGGAAAGTCACTATTGCGCTCCCATTGCCATACACAGTGCAAATAGCCCTCCCGTCTGTTCCCAGTAAGTACAGTGTATTGGACTGAAAAGGAGCTACCGTTCTTCTCAGTTTCCTAAGCAGAGTTGAACTAGATATGGCCCGTGTGTGTAGGAAGCACAGTTCTTTTTTTCTGAGCAAGCTCACTGTTCTGGCCCTATAGGAAACAAAGTAGAGTAGAAGAGTGCTCTTTTCTCAAAAGCAGAGTGTGTTTCTTGTAAAGCGAGCTGGAGTTTGTTTCCCAGTCCTAAATGGAGTTGAATCACATGCAGTTTTTGGTCCTACGAGCAAGACTTGTTTTCTGGTAAGAAGAGTCACTATTGCGTTGCCATTGCCATACACAGGACAAATAGCATTGGCGTCTGTTCCCAGCAAGTACAGTGTACTGGACTGAAGAGTATCTACTGTTCTTGTCAGGTCCCTAAGCAGAGTTGAACTAGATATGGCCCGTGTGGGTAGGAAGCACAGGTTTTTTGTTCTGAGCAAGCTCACTGTTCCGAACACATAGGAAACACAGTAGAGTAGAAGAGTGCTCTTTTCTCAAAAGCAGAGTGTGTTTCTTGGAAGGCGAGCTAGCGTATGTTTCCCAGTGCTAAATGGAGTTGAGTCACATGCAGTTTTTTTCCTATGAGCAAGAGTTGTTTTCTGGTAAGGAAAGTCACTATTGTGCTCTCATTGCCATACACAGTGCAAATAGCACTCGCGTCTGTTCCCAGCAAATACAGTGTATTGGTCTGAAGAGGAGCTACTGTTCTTGTCAGGTTCCTAAGCAGAGTTGAACTACATATGTTCCGTGTGTGTAAGAAGCACAGTTCTTTTTTTCTGAGCAAGCTCTCTGTTTCGACCCCATAGGAAACACAGTAGAGTAGAAGAGTGCTTTTTTCTCTAAAGCAGAGTGTGTTTCTTGTAAGGCGAGCTAGCGTTTGTTTCCCAGTCCTAAATGGAGTTGAATCACATGCAGTTTCTGGTCCTACGAGCAAGAGTTGTTTTCTGGTAAGGAAAGTCACTATTGCGCTCCCATTGCCATACAGAGTGCAAATAGCCCTGGCGTCTGTTCCCAGCAAGTACAGTGTATTCGACTGAAGAGGAGCTACTGTTCTTCTCAGTTTCCTATGCAGAGTTGAACTAGATATGGCCCCTGTGTAGGAAGCACAGTTTTTTTGTTCTCAGCAAGCTCACTGTTCTGGCCTTATAGGAAACAAAATAGAGTAGAAGAGAGCTCTTTCCTCAAAAGAAGAGTGTGTTTCTTGTAAGGCAAGCTAGTGTTTGTTTCCTAGTCCTAAATGGAGTTGAATCACATGCAGTTTCTGGTCCTATGAGCAAGAGTTTTTTCTGCTAAGGAAAGTCACTCTTGTGCTCCCATTGCCATACACAGTGCAAATAGCACTCGCGTCTGTTCCCAGCAATTACAGTGTATTGGACTGAAGAGGAGCTACTGTTCTTGTCAGTTTCCTAAGCAGAGTTGAACTAGATATGACCCCTGTGTGTAGGAAGCAGAGATCTTTTGTTCTGACCAAGCTCACTGTTTGTGCCCGATAGGAAACACAGTAGAGTAGATGTGTGCCCTATTCTCAAAAGCAGAGCGTGTTTCTTGAAAGGAGAGCTAGCGTTTGTTTCACAGTCCTAAATGGAGTTGAATCAAATGCAGTTTCTGTTCCTATGAGGAAGAGTTGTTTTTTGGTAAGAAGATTCACTATTGTGCACTTATTGCCGTACACAGTACAAATAGCATTCGCGTCTGTTCCCAGCATGTACAGTGTATTGGACTGAAGAGGATCTACTGTTCTTGTCAGTTTCCTAAGCAAAGTTGAACTTGATATGGCCCGTGTGTGTAGGAAGCACAGTTCTTTTGTTCTGAGCAAGCTCACTGTTCGAACCCCATAGGAAACACAGTAGAGTAGAAGAGTGCTCTTTTCTCAAAAGCAGAGTGTGTTTCTTGTAAGGCGAGCTAGCATTTGTTTCCCAGTCCTAAATGGAGTTGAAATACACATGCAGTTTCTGGTCCTACGAGCAAGAGCTGTTTTCTGGTTAGAAGAGTCACTATTGCGCTCCAATTATCATACACAGGGCAAATAGCACTGGAGTCTGTTCCCAGATTGTACAGTGTATTTGACTGAAGAGGAGCTACTGTTCTTGTCAGTTTCCTAAGCAGAGTTGAACTAGATATGGCCCCTGTGTGTAGGAAGCACAGTTTTTTTGTTCTCAGCAAGCTCATTGTTCTGGCCCTACAGGAAACAAAATAGAGTAGAAGAGTGCTCTTTCTTCAAAAGAAGAGTGTGTTTCTTGTAAGGCGAGCTAGTTTTTGTTTCCCAGTCCTAAATGGAGTTGAATCACATGCAGTTTCTGGTCCTATGAGCAAGAGTTTTTTCTGGTAAGGAAAGTCATTATTGTGCTCCCATAGCCATACACAGTGCAAATAGCACTCGCGTCTGTTCCCAGCAATTACAGTGTATTGGACTGAAGAGGAGGTACTGTTCTTGTCAGTTTCCTAAGCAGAGTTGAACTAGATATGACCCGTGTGTGTAGGAAGCACAGTTCTTTTGTTCTGAGCAAGCTCACTGTTTGGGCCCGATAGGAAACACAATAGAGTAGATGTGTGCCCTATTCTCAAAAGCAGAGTGTGTTTCTTGGAAGGCGAGCTAGCGTATGTTTCCCAGTCCTAAATGGAGTTGAGTCACATGCAGTTTTTTTCCTATGAGCAAGAGTTGTTTTCTGGTAAGGAAAGTCACTATTGTGCTCTCATTGCCATACACAGTGCAAATAGCACTCGCGTCTGTTCCCAGCAAATACAGTGTATTGGTCTGAAGAGGAGCTACTGTTCTTGTCAGGTTCCTAAGCAGAGTTGAACTACATATGTTCCGTGTGTGTAAGAAGCACAGTTCTTTTTTTCTGAGCAAGCTCTCTGTTTCGACCCCATAGGAAACACAGTAGAGTAGAAGAGTGCTTTTTTCTCTAAAACAGAGTGTGTTTCTTGTAAGGCGAGCTAGCGTTTGTTTCCCAGTCCTAAATGGAGTTGAATCACATGCAGTTTCTGGTCCTACGAGCAAGAGTTGTTTTCTGGTAAGGAAAGTCACTATTGCGCTCCCATTGCCAGACACAGTGCAAATAGCACTCGCGTCTGTTCCCAGCAAGTACAGTGTATTCGACTGAAGAGGAGCTACTGTTCTTCTCAGTTTCCTATGCAGAGTTGAACTAGATATGGCCCGTGTGTCTAGGAAGCACAGTTTATTTGTTCTGAGCAAGCTCACTGTTCTGGCCCTATAGGAAACACAGTAGAGTAGAAGAGTGCTCTTTTCTCAAAAGCAGAGTGTGTTTCTTGTAAGGCGAGCTAGAGTTTGTTTCCCAGTCCTAAATGGAGTTGAGTCACATGCAGTTTTTTGTCCTATGAGCAAGAGTTGTTTTCTGATAAGACGAGTCACTATTGTGCTCCAATTGCCATACACAGTGCAAATAGCACTCACGTCTGTTCTGAGCAAGTACAGTGTATCAGACTGAAGAGGAGCTAATGTTCTTGTCAGTTTCCTAAGCAGAGTGGAACTAGATATGGCCCGTGTGTGTAGGAAGCACAGTTATTATGTTCTGAGCAAGCTCACTGTTCTGGCCCTGTAGGAAACACAGCAGAGTAGAAGAGTGTTCTTTACTCTAAAGCAGAGTGTGTTTCTTGTAAGGCGAGCTCGCGTTTGATTCCCGGTCCTAAATGGAGTTGAGTCACATGCAGTTTCTGGTCCTATGAGCAAGAGTTATTTTCTGGTAAGGAATGTCACTATTGCGCTCCCATTGCCATACACAGTGCAAATAGCACTCCTGTCTGTTCGCAGCAAGTACAGTGTATTGGATAGAAGAGGATCTACTGTTCTTGTCAGGTTCCTAAGCAGACTTGAACTAGACATGGCCCTGTGTGTAGGAAGCACATTTTTTTTGTTCTGAGCAAGCTCACTGTTCAGACCCCATAAGAAACACAGCAGAGTAGAAGAGTGCTCTTTTCTCAAAAGCAGAGTGTATTTCTTGTACGGTGAGCTAGCGTTTGTTTCCCAGTCCTAAATGGAGTTGAATCCAGTGCAGTTTGTGGTCCTACGAGCAAGAGTTGTTTTCTGGTAAGGAAAGTCACTATTGCGCTCCCATTGCCATACACAGTGCAAATAGCCCTCCCGTCTGTTCCCAGTAAGTACAGTGTATTGGACTGAAAAGGAGCTACCGTTCTTCTCAGTTTCCTAAGCAGAGTTGAACTAGATATGGCCCGTGTGTGTAGGAAGCACAGTTCTTTTTTTCTGAGCAAGCTCACTGTTCTGGCCCTATAGGAAACAAAGTAGAGTAGAAGAGTGCTCTTTTCTCAAAAGCAGAGTGTGTTTCTTGTAAAGCGAGCTGGAGTTTGTTTCCCAGTCCTAAATGGAGTTGAATCACATGCAGTTTTTGGTCCTACGAGCAAGACTTGTTTTCTGGTAAGAAGAGTCACTATTGCGTTGCCATTGCCATACACAGGACAAATAGCATTGGCGTCTGTTCCCAGCAAGTACAGTGTACTGGACTGAAGAGTATCTACTGTTCTTGTCAGGTCCCTAAGCAGAGTTGAACTAGATATGGCCCGTGTGGGTAGGAAGCACAGGTTTTTTGTTCTGAGCAAGCTCACTGTTCCGAACACATAGGAAACACAGTAGAGTAGAAGAGTGCTCTTTTCTCAAAAGCAGAGTGTGTTTCTTGGAAGGCGAGCTAGCGTATGTTTCCCAGTGCTAAATGGAGTTGAGTCACATGCAGTTTTTTTCCTATGAGCAAGAGTTGTTTTCTGGTAAGGAAAGTCACTATTGTGCTCTCATTGCCATACACAGTGCAAATAGCACTCGCGTCTGTTCCCAGCAAATACAGTGTATTGGTCTGAAGAGGAGCTACTGTTCTTGTCAGGTTCCTAAGCAGAGTTGAACTACATATGTTCCGTGTGTGTAAGAAGCACAGTTCTTTTTTTCTGAGCAAGCTCTCTGTTTCGACCCCATAGGAAACACAGTAGAGTAGAAGAGTGCTTTTTTCTCTAAAGCAGAGTGTGTTTCTTGTAAGGCGAGCTAGCGTTTGTTTCCCAGTCCTAAATGGAGTTGAATCACATGCAGTTTCTGGTCCTACGAGCAAGAGTTGTTTTCTGGTAAGGAAAGTCACTATTGCGCTCCCATTGCCATACAGAGTGCAAATAGCCCTGGCGTCTGTTCCCAGCAAGTACAGTGTATTCGACTGAAGAGGAGCTACTGTTCTTCTCAGTTTCCTATGCAGAGTTGAACTAGATATGGCCCGTGTGTCTAGGAAGCACAGTTTATTTGTTCTGAGCAAGCTCACTGTTCTGGCCCTATAGGAAACACAGTAGAGTAGAAGAGTGCTCTTTTCTCAAAAGCAGAGTGTGTTTCTTGTAAGGCGAGCTAGAGTTTGTTTCCCAGTACTAAATGGAGTTGAGTCACATGCAGTTTTTTGTCCTACGAGCAAGAGTTGTTTTCTGATAAGACGAGTCACTATTGTTCTCCAATTGCCATACACAGTGCAAATAGCACTCACGTCTGTTCTGAGCAAGTACAGTGTATCAGACTGAAGAGGAGCTAATGTTCTTGTCAGTTTTCTAAGCAGAGTGGAACTAGATATGGCCCGTGTGTGTAGGAAGCACAGTTATTATGTTCTGAGCAAGCTCACTGTTCTGGCCCTGTAGGAAACACAGCAGAGTAGAAGAGTGTTCTTTACTCTAAAGCAGAGTGTGTTTCTTGTAAGGCGAGCTCGCGTTTGATTCCCGGTCCTAAATGGAGTTGAGTCACATGCAGTTTCTGGTCCTATGAGCCAGAGTTGTTTTCTGGTAGGAAAGTCACTATTGCGCTCCCATTGCCATACACAGTGCAAATAGCACTCGCGTCTGTTCCCAGCAAGTACAGTGTATTGGACTGAAGAGGATCTACTGTTCTTGTCAGGTTCCTAAGCAGAATTGAACTAGATATGGCTGTGTGTGCAGGAAGCACAGTTCTTTGGTTCTGAGCAAGCTCACTGTTCGGACCCCACAGGAAACACAGTATAGTAGAAGAGTGCTCTTTTCTCAAAAGCAGAATGTGTTTCCTGTAAGGCGAGCTAGCGTTTGTTTCCCAGTCCTAAATGGAGTTGAATCCAGTGCAGTTTGTGGTCCTACGAGCAAGAGTTGTTTTCTGGTAAGGAAAGTCTCTATTGCGCTCCCATTGCCATACACAGTGCAAATAGCCCTCCCGTCTGTTCCCAGTAAGTACAGTGTATTGGACTGAAAAGGAGCTACCGTTCTTCTCAGTTTCCTAAGCAGAGTTGAACTAGATATGGCCCGTGTGTGTAGGAAGCACAGTTCTTTTTTTCTGAGCAAGCTCACTGTTCTGGCCCTATAGGAAACAAAGTAGAGTAGAAGAGTGCTCTTTTCTCAAAAGCAGAGTGTGTTTCTTGTAAAGCGAGCTGGAGTTTGTTTCCCAGTCCTAAATGGAGTTGAATCACATGCAGTTTTTTTTCCTACGAGCAAGACTTGTTTTCTGGTAAGAAGAGTCACTATTGCGTTGCCATTGCCATACACAGGACAAATAGCACTGGCGTCTGTTCCCAGCAAGTACAGTGTACTGGACTGAAGAGTATCTACTGTTCTTGTCAGGTTCCTAAGCAGAGTTGAACTAGATATGGCCCGTGTGGGTAGGAAGCACAGGTTTTTTGTTCTGAGCAAGCTCACTGTTCCGAACACATAGGAAACACAGTAGAGTAGAAGAGTGCTCTTTTCTCAAAAGCAGAGTGTGTTTCTTGGAAGGCGAGCTAGTGTATGTTTCCCAGTGCTAAATGGAGTTGAGTCACATGCAGTTTTTTTCCTATGAGCAAGAGTTGTTTTCTCGTAAGGAAAGTCACTATTGTGCTCTCATTGCCATACACAGTGCAAATAGCACTCGCGTCTGTTCCCAGCAAATACAGTGTATTGGTCTGAAGAGGAGCTACTGTTCTTGTCAGGTTCCTAAGCAGAGTTGAACTACATATGTTCCGTGTGTGTAAGAAGCACAGTTCTTTTTTTCTGAGCAAGCTCTCTGTTTCGACCCCATAGGAAACACAGTAGAGTAGAAGAGTGCTTTTTTCTCTAAAACAGAGTGTGTTTCTTGTAAGGCGAGCTAGCGTTTGTTTCCCAGTCCTAAATGGAGTTGAATCACATGCAGTTTCTGGTCCTACGAGCAAGAGTTGTTTTCTGGTAAGGAAAGTCACTATTGCGCTCCCATTGCCATACAGAGTGCAAATAGCCCTGGCGTCTGTTCCCAGCAAGTACAGTGTATTCGACTGAAGAGGAGCTACTGTTCTTCTCAGTTTCCTATGCAGAGTTGAACTAGATATGGCCCGTGTGTCTAGGAAGCACAGTTTATTTGTTCTGAGCAAGCTCACTGTTCTGGCCCTATAGGAAACACAGTAGAGTAGAAGAGTGCTCTTTTCTCAAAAGCAGAGTGTGTTTCTTGTAAGGCGAGCTAGCGTTTGTTTCCCAGTCCTAAATGGAGTTGAATCACATGCAGTTTCTGGTCCTACAAGCAAGAGTTGTTTTCTGGTAAGGAAAGTCACTATTGTGCTCCAATTGCCATACACAGTGCAAATAGCACTCGCGTCTGTTCTCAGCAAGTACAGTGTATTAGACTGAAGAGGAGCTACTGTTCTTGTCAGTTTCCTAAGCAGAGTGGAACTGGATATGGCCCGTGTGTTTAGGAAGCACAGTTATTATGTTCTGAGCAAGCTCACTGTTCTGGCCCTGTAGGAAACACAGCAGAGTAGAAGAGTGTTCTTTTCTCTAAAGCAGAGTGTTTTTCTTGTAAGGCGAGCTTGCGTTTGATTCCTGGTCCTAAATGGAGTTGCGTCACATGCAGGTTTTGGTCCTATGAGCAAGAGTTGTTTTCTGGTAAGAAGAGTCACTATTGTGCTCCAAATGCCATACACAGTGCAAATAGCACTCGCATTTGTTCCCAGAAAGTACAGTGTATTGGATTGAATAGGAGCTACTGTTCTTGTCAGTTTCCTAAGCAGAGTTGAACTAGATATGGTCCATTTGTGTAGGAAGCACAGTTCTTTTGTTCTGAGCAAGCTCACTGTTTGGACCCCATAGGAAACGCAGTAGAGTAGAAGCATGCTCTTTTCTCAAAAGCAGAGTGTTTTTCTTGTAAAGCGAGCTAGCGTTTGTTTCCTAGTCCTAAATGGAGTTGAATCACATGCAGTTTGTGGTGCTACGAGCAAGAGTTGTTTCCTGGTATGGAAAGTCACTATTGCGCTCCCATTGCCATACACAGTGCAAATAGCACTCCCTTGTCTTCCCAGCAAGTACAGTGTATTGGACTGAAGAGAAGAGACTGCTCTTCTCAGTATCCAAAGCAGAGTTGAACTAGATATGGCCCCTGTGTGTAGGAAGCACAGTTCTTTTCTTCTGAGCAAGCTCACTGTTCTGGCCCTATAGGAAACACAGAAGAGTAGAAGAGTGCTCTTTTCTCAAAAGCAGAGTGTGTTTCTTGTAAGTCGAGATAGAGTTTGTTTCCCAGTCCTAAATGGAGTTGAGTCACATGCAGTTTTTTGTCCTACGAGCAAGAGTTGTTTTCTGGTAAGACGAGTCACTATTGTGCTCCAATTGCCATACACAGTGCAAATAGCACTCGCGTCTGTTCTCAGCAAGTACAGTGTATCGGACTGAAGAGGAGTTACTGTTCTTGTCAGTTTCCTAAGCAGAGTTGAACTAGATATGTCCCGTGTGTGTAGGAAGCACACTTCTTATGTTCTGAGCAAGCTCACTGTTCTGGCCCTATAGGAAACACAGTAGAGTAGAAGAGTGCTCTTTTATCTAAAGCAGAGTGTGTTTCTTGTAAGGCGAGCTAGCGTTTGTTTCCCAGACCTAAATGGAGTTGAATCACATGCAGTTTCTGTTCCTATGAGCAAGAGTTGTTTTCAGGTAAGGAAAGTCACTATTGCGCTCCCATTGCCATACACAGTGCAAATAGCACTCCTGTCTGTTCGCAGCAAGTACAGTGTATTGGATAGAAGAGGATCTACTGTTCTTGTCAGGTTCCTAAGCAGACTTGAACTAGATATGGCCCTGTGTGTAGGAAGCAAAGTTTTTTTGTTCTGAGCAAGCTCACTGTTCAGACCCCATAGGAAACACAGTAGAGTAGAAGAGTGCTCTTTTCTCAAAAGCAGAGTGTGTTTCTTGTATGGCGAGCTAGCGTTTGATTTCCAGTCCTAAATGGAGTTGAATCCAATGCAGTTTGTGGTCCTATGAGCAAGAGTTGTTTTCTGGTAAGGAAAGTAACTATTGCACTCCCATTGCCATACACAGTGCAAATAGCCCTCCCGTCTGTTCCCAGTAAGTACAGTGTATTGGACTGAAAAGGAGCTACCGTTCTTCTCAGTTTCCTAAGCAGAGTTGAACTAGATATGGCCTGTGTATGTAGGAAGCACAGTTCTTTTGTTCTGAGTAAGCTCATTGTTCTGGCCCTATAGAAAACACAATTGAGTAGAAGAGTGCTCTTTTCTCAAAAGCAGAGTGTGTTTCTTGTAAGTCGAGCTAGCGTTTGTTTCCCAATCCTAAATGGAGTTGAATCACTTGCAGTTTCTGGTCCTATGAGCAAGAGTTGTTTTGTGGTATGAAGAGTCACAATTGTGCTCCCCTTGTCATACACAGGGCAAATAGCACTGGCGTCTGTTCCCAGCATGTACAGTGTATTGGACTGAAGAGGATCTACTGTTCTTGTCAGTTTCCTAAGCAGAATTGAACTAGATATGGCTGTGTGTGTAGGAAGCACAGTTCTTTTGTTCTGAGCAAGCTCACTGTTCTGGCGCTAAAGGAAACACCGTAGAGTAGAAGAGTGCTCCTTCATCAAAAGCAGAGTGTGTTGCTTGTAAGGCGAGGTAGCATTTGTTTCCCAGTCCTAAATGGAGTTGAATCACATGCTGTTTTTGGTCCTACGAGCAAGAGTTGCTTTCTGGTAAGGAAAGTCACTATTGCGCTCCCATTGTCATACACAGTGCAAATAGCACTCGCATCTGTTGCCAGCAGGTACAGTGTATTGGACTGAAGAGGAGCTACTTCTCTTGTCAGTTTCCTAAGCAGAGTTGAACTAGATATGGCCCGGGTGTAGGAAGCACAGTACTTTTGTTCTGAGCAAGTTCTCTGTTTGGACCCCATAGGAAACACAGTAGAGTAGAAGAGTGCTCTTTTCTCAAAAGCAGAGTGTGTTTCTTGTAAGGCGAGCTGGCGTTTCTTTCCCAGTCCTAAATGGAGTTGAATCACATGCAGTCTGGTCCTATGAGCAAGAGTTGTTTTGTGGTATGAAGAGTCACAATTGCGCTCCCATTGTCATACACAGTGCATATAGTACTCGCTTCTCTTCCCAGCAAGTACACTGTATTGGACTGAAGAGGATCTACTGTTCTTGTCAGTTTCCTAAGCACAATTGCAGTAGATATTTCCATGTGTGTAGGAAGCACAGTTCTTTTGTTCTGAGCAAGCTCACTGTTTTGGCGCTAAAGGAAACACAGTAGAGTAGAAGAGTGCTCCTTCCTCAAAAGCAGAGTGTGTTACTTGTAAGGCGAGCTAGCATTTGTTTCCCAGTCCTAAATAAAGTTGAATCACATGCAGTTTTTGGTCCTACGAGCAAGAGTTGCTTTCTGGTAAGGAAAGTCACTATTGTGCTCCCATTGGCATACACAGTGCAAATAGCACTCGCATGTGTTGCCAGCAAGTACAGTGTATTGGACTGAAGAGGATCAACATCTCTTGTCTGTTTCCTAAGCAGAGTTGAAGTAGATATACCCCGGGTTTAGGAAGCACAAGCAAGTTCTCTGTTTGGACCCCATAAGAAACACAGTAGAGTAGAAGAGTGCTCTTTTCTCAAAAGCAGAGTGTGTTTCTTTTAAGGCGATCTAGCGTTTTTTTCCCAGTCCTAAATGGAGTTGAATCACATGCAATTTCTGGTCCTACGAGCAAGAGTTGTTTTCTGGTAAGAAGAGTCACTATTGCGCTCCCATTTTCATACACAGTGCAAATAGCACTGGCGTCTGTTCCCAGCAAGTACAGTGTATTGGACTGAAGAGGAGCTAATGTTCTTGTCAGGTTCCTAAGCAGAGTAGAACTAGATATGGCCCATGTGTGTAGGAAGCACAATTCTTTGTTCTGAGCAAGCTCACTGTTCAGATCCCATAGGAAACACAGTAGAGTAGAAGAGTGCTCTTTTCTCAAAAGCAGAGTGCGTTTCTTGTAAGGCGAGGTAGTGTTTGTTTTCCAGTAAGAAATCGAGTTGAATCCCATGCATTTCTGGTCCTACACGCAAGAAATGTTTTCTGGTAAGAAGAGTCACTATTGCGCTCCCATTGCCATTCACAGTGCAAATAGCACTCGCGTCTGTTCCCCGCAAGTACAGTGTATTGGACGGAAGAGAGGCTACTGTTCTTGTCAGTTTCCTAAGCAGAATTGAACTACATATGGCCCGTGTGTATAGGAAGCACAGTTCTCTTTTTCTGAGCAAGCTCAATGTTCTGGCCCTATAGGAAGCACAGTAGAGTAGAAGAATGCTCTTTTCTCAAAAGCAGAGTGTGTTTCTTGTAAGGCGAGCAAGCATTTGTTTCCCAGTCCTAAATGGAGTTGAATCACATGCAGTTTCTGGTCCTACGAGCAAGAATTTTTTTCTAGTAAGAAGAGTCACTTTTGTGCTCCCATTGTCATACTCAGGGCAAATAGCACTGGCGTCTGTTCCCAGCATGTACAGTGTATTGGACTGAAGAGGAGCTACTGTTCTTGTCAGTTTCCTAAGCAGAGTTGAACTAGATATGGCCCCTGTGTAGGAAGCACAGTTTTTTTGTTCTCAGCAAGCTCACTGTTCTGGCCTTATAGGAAACAAAATAGAGTAGAAGAGAGCTCTTTCCTCAAAAGAAGAGTGTGTTTCTTGTAAGGCAAGCTAGTGTTTGTTTCCTAGTCCTAAATGGAGTTGAATCACATGCAGTTTCTGGTCCTATGAGCAAGAGTTTTTTCTGCTAAGGAAAGTCACTCTTGTGGTCCCATTGCCATACACAGTGCAAATAGCACTCGCGTCTGTTCCCAGCAATTACAGTGTATTGGACTGAAGAGGAGCTACTGTTCTTGTCAGTTTCCTAAGCAGAGTTGAACTAGATATGACCCCTGTGTGTAGGAAGCAGAGATCTTTTGTTCTGACCAAGCTCACTGTTTGTGCCCGATAGGAAACACAGTAGAGTAGATGTGTGCCCTATTCTCAAAAGCAGAGCGTGTTTCTTGAAAGGAGAGCTAGCGTTTGTTTCACAGTCCTAAATGGAGTTGAATCAAATGCAGTTTCTGTTCCTATGAGGAAGAGTTGTTTTTTGGTAAGAAGATTCACTATTGTGCACTTATTGCCGTACACAGTACAAATAGCATTCGCGTCTGTTCCCAGCATGTACAGTGTATTGGACTGAAGAGGATCTACTGTTCTTGTCAGTTTCCTAAGCAAAGTTGAACTTGATATGGCCCGTGTGTGTAGGAAGCACAGTTCTTTTGTTCTGAGCAAGCTCACTGTTCGAACCCCATAGGAAACACAGTAGAGTAGAAGAGTGCTCTTTTCTCAAAAGCAGAGTGTGTTTCTTGTAAGGCGAGCTAGCATTTGTTTCCCAGTCCTAAATGGAGTTGAAATACACATGCAGTTTCTGGTCCTACGAGCAAGAGCTGTTTTCTGGTTAGAAGAGTCACTATTGCGCTCCAATTATCATACACAGGGCAAATAGCACTGGAGTCTGTTCCCAGATTGTACAGTGTATTTGACTGAAGAGGAGCTACTGTTCTTGTCAGTTTCCTAAGCAGAGTTGAACTAGATATGGCCCCTGTGTGTAGGAAGCACAGTTTTTTTGTTCTCAGCAAGCTCATTGTTCTGGCCCTACAGGAAACAAAATAGAGTAGAAGAGTGCTCTTTCTTCAAAAGAAGAGTGTGTTTCTTGTAAGGCGAGCTAGTTTTTGTTTCCCAGTCCTAAATGGAGTTGAATCACATGCAGTTTCTGGTCCTATGAGCAAGAGTTTTTTCTGGTAAGGAAAGTCATTATTGTGCTCCCATAGCCATACACAGTGCAAATAGCACTCGCGTCTGTTCCCAGCAATTACAGTGTATTGGACTGAAGAGGAGGTACTGTTCTTGTCAGTTTCCTAAGCAGAGTTGAACTAGATATGACCCGTGTGTGTAGGAAGCACAGTTCTTTTGTTCTGAGCAAGCTCACTGTTTGGGCCCGATAGGAAACACAATAGAGTAGATGTGTGCCCTATTCTCAAAAGCAGAGTGTGTTTCTTGGAAGGCGAGCTAGCGTATGTTTCCCAGTCCTAAATGGAGTTGAGTCACATGCAGTTTTTTGTCCTATGAGCAAGAGTTGTTTTCTGGTAAGGAAAGTCACTATTGTGCTCTCATTGCCATACACAGTGCAAATAGCACTCGTGTCTGTTCCCAGCAAATACAGTGTATTGGTCTGAAGAGGAGCTGCTGTTCTTGTCAGGTTCCTAAGCAGAGTTGAACTACATATGTTCCGTGTGTGTAAGAAGCACAGTTCTTTTTTTCTGAGCAAGCTCTCTGTTTCGACCCCATAGGAATCACAGTAGAGTAGAAGAGTGCTTTTTTCTCTAAAGCAGAGTGTGTTTCTTGTAAGGCGAGCTAGCGTTTTTTTCCGGTCCTAAATGGAGTTGAATCACATGCAGTTTCTGGTCCTACGAGCAAGAGTTGTTTTCTGGTAAGAAGAGTCACTCTTGTGCTCCAAATGCCATACACAGTGCAAATAGCACTCGCGTTTGTTCCCAGAAAGTACAGTGTATTGGATTGAATAGGAGCTACTGTTCTTGTCAGTTTCCTAAGCAGAGTTGAACTAGATATGGTCCATTTGTGTAGGAAGCACAGTTCTTTTGTTCTGAGCAAGCTCACTGTTTGGACCCCATATGAAACGCAGTAGAGTAGAAGCGTACTCTTTTCTCAAAAGCAGAGTGTGTTTCTTGTAAGGCGAGCTAGCGTTTGTTTCCTAGTCCTAAATGGAGTTGAATCACATGCAGTTTATGGTGCTACGAGCAAGAGTTGTTTTCTGGTAAGGAAAGTCACTATTGCGCTCCCTTTGCCATACACAGTGCAAATAGCACTCCCTTGTCTTCCCAGCAAGTACAGTGTATTGGACTGAAGAGGAGAGACTGCTCTTCTCAGTTTCCAAAGCAGAGTTGAACTAGATATGGCCCCTGTGTGTAGGAAGCACAGTTCTTTTGTTCTGAGCAAGCTCACTGTTCTGGCCCTATAGGAAACACAGAAGAGTAGAAGAGTGCTCTTTTCTCAAAAGCAGAGTGTGTTTCTTGTAAGTCGAAATAGAGTTTGTTTCCCAGTCCTAAATGGAGTTGAGTCACATGCAGTTTTTTGTCCTACGAGCAAGAGTTGTTTTCTGGTAAGACGAGTCACTATTGTGCTCCAATTGCCATACACAGCGCAAATAGCACTCGCGTCTGTTCTCAGCAAGTACAGTGTATCGGACTGAAGAGGAGTTACTGTTCTTGTCAGTTTCCTAAGCAGAGTTGAGCTAGATATGGCCCGTGTGTGTAGGAAGCACACTTCTTATGTTCTGAGCAAGCTCACTGTTCTGGCCCTATAGGAAACACAGTAGAGTAGAAGAGTGCTCTTTTATCTAAAGCAGAGTGTTTTTTTTTTAAGGCGAGCTCGCGTTTGTTTCCCAGTCCTAAATGGAGTTGAATCACATGCAGTTTTTGGTTTTACGAGCAAGAGTTGTTTTATGGTAAGAAGAGTCACTATTGCGTTGCCATTGCCATACACAGGACAAATAGCACTGGCGTCTGTTCCCAGCAAGTACAGTGTACTGGACTGAAGAGTATCTACTGTTCTTGTCAGGTTCCTAAGCAGAGTTGAACTAGATATGGCCCGTCTGGGTAGGAAGCACAGGTTTTTTGTTCTGAGCAAGCTCACTGTTCCGAACACATAGGAAACACAGTAGAGTAGAAGAGTGCTCTTTTCTCAAAAGCAGAGTGTGTTTCTTGGAAGGCGAGCTAGCGTATGTTTCCCAGTGCTAAATGGAGTTGAGTCACATGCAGTTTTTTTCCTATGAGCAAGAGTTGTTTTCTGGTAAGGAAAGTCACTATTGTGCTCTCATTGCCATACACAGTGCAAATAGCACTCGCGTCTGTTCCCAGCAAATACAGTGTATTGGTCTGAAGAGGAGCTACTGTTCTTGTCAGGTTCCTAAGCAGAGTTGAACTACATATGTTCCGTGTGTGTAAGAAGCACAGTTCTTTTTTTCTGAGCAAGCTCTCTGTTTCGACCCCATAGGAAACACAGTAGAGTAGAAGAGTGCTTTTTTCTCTAAAACAGAGTGTGTTTCTTGTAAGGCGAGCTAGCGTTTGTTTCCCAGTCCTAAATGGAGTTGAATCACATGCAGTTTCTGGTCCTACGAGCAAGAGTTGTTTTCTGGTAAGGAAAGTCACTATTGCGCTCCCATTGCCAGACACAGTGCAAATAGCACTCGCGTCTGTTCCCAGCAAGTACAGTGTATTCGACTGAAGAGGAGCTACTGTTCTTCTCAGTTTCCTATGCAGAGTTGAACTAGATATGGCCCGTGTGTCTAGGAAGCACAGTTTATTTATTCTGAGCAAGCTCACTGTTCTGGCCCTATAGGAAACACAGTAGAGTAGAAGAGTGCTCTTTTCTCAAAAGCAGAGTGTGTTTCTTGTAAGGCGAGCTAGAGTTTGTTTCCCAGTCCTAAATGGAGTTGAGTCACATGCAGTTTTTTGTCCTACGAGCAAGAGTTGTTTTCTGATAAGACGAGTCACTATTGTGCTCCAATTGCCATACACAGTGCAAATAGCACTCACGTCTGTTCTGAGCAAGTACAGTGTATCAGACTGAAGAGGAGCTAATGTTCTTGTCAGTTTCCTAAGCAGAGTGGAACTAGATATGGCCCGTGTGTGTAGGAAGCACAGTTATTATGTTCTGAGCAAGCTCACTGTTCTGGCCCTGTAGGAAACACAGCAGAGTAGAAGAGTGTTCTTTACTCTAAAGCAGAGTGTGTTTCTTGTAAGGCGAGCTCGCGTTTGATTCCCGGTCCTAAATGGAGTTGAGTCACATGCAGTTTCTGGTCCTATGAGCAAGAGTTATTTTCTGGTAAGGAATGTCACTATTGCGCTCCCATTGCCATACACAGTGCAAATAGCACTCCTGTCTGTTCGCAGCAAGTACAGTGTATTGGATAGAAGAGGATCTACTGTTCTTGTCAGGTTCCTAAGCAGACTTGAACTAGACATGGCCCTGTGTGTAGGAAGCACATTTTTTTTGTTCTGAGCAAGCTCACTGTTCAGACCCCATAAGAAACACAGCAGAGTAGAAGAGTGCTCTTTTCTCAAAAGCAGAGTGTATTTCTTGTACGGTGAGCTAGCGTTTGTTTCCCAGTCCTAAATGGAGTTGAATCCAGTGCAGTTTGTGGTCCTACGAGCAAGAGTTGTTTTCTGGTAAGGAAAGTCACTATTGCGCTCCCATTGCCATACACAGTGCAAATAGCCCTCCCGTCTGTTCCCAGTAAGTACAGTGTATTGGACTGAAAAGGAGCTACCGTTCTTCTCAGTTTCCTAAGCAGAGTTGAACTAGATATGGCCCGTGTGTGTAGGAAGCACAGTTCTTTTTTTCTGAGCAAGCTCACTGTTCTGGCCCTATAGGAAACAAAGTAGAGTAGAAGAGTGCTCTTTTCTCAAAAGCAGAGTGTGTTTCTTGTAAAGCGAGCTGGAGTTTGTTTCCCAGTCCTAAATGGAGTTGAATCACATGCAGTTTTTGGTCCTACGAGCAAGACTTGTTTTCTGGTAAGAAGAGTCACTATTGCGTTGCCATTGCCATACACAGGACAAATAGCATTGGCGTCTGTTCCCAGCAAGTACAGTGTACTGGACTGAAGAGTATCTACTGTTCTTGTCAGGTCCCTAAGCAGAGTTGAACTAGATATGGCCCGTGTGGGTAGGAAGCACAGGTTTTTTGTTCTGAGCAAGCTCACTGTTCCGAACACATAGGAAACACAGTAGAGTAGAAGAGTGCTCTTTTCTCAAAAGCAGAGTGTGTTTCTTGGAAGGCGAGCTAGCGTATGTTTCCCAGTGCTAAATGGAGTTGAGTCACATGCAGTTTTTTTCCTATGAGCAAGAGTTGTTTTCTGGTAAGGAAAGTCACTATTGTGCTCTCATTGCCATACACAGTGCAAATAGCACTCGCGTCTGTTCCCAGCAAATACAGTGTATTGGTCTGAAGAGGAGCTACTGTTCTTGTCAGGTTCCTAAGCAGAGTTGAACTACATATGTTCCGTGTGTGTAAGAAGCACAGTTCTTTTTTTCTGAGCAAGCTCTCTGTTTCGACCCCATAGGAAACACAGTAGAGTAGAAGAGTGCTTTTTTCTCTAAAGCAGAGTGTGTTTCTTGTAAGGCGAGCTAGCGTTTGTTTCCCAGTCCTAAATGGAGTTGAATCACATGCAGTTTCTGGTCCTACGAGCAAGAGTTGTTTTCTGGTAAGGAAAGTCACTATTGCGCTCCCATTGCCATACAGAGTGCAAATAGCCCTGGCGTCTGTTCCCAGCAAGTACAGTGTATTCGACTGAAGAGGAGCTACTGTTCTTCTCAGTTTCCTATGCAGAGTTGAACTAGATATGGCCCGTGTGTCTAGGAAGCACAGTTTATTTGTTCTGAGCAAGCTCACTGTTCTGGCCCTATAGGAAACACAGTAGAGTAGAAGAGTGCTCTTTTCTCAAAAGCAGAGTGTGTTTCTTGTAAGGCGAGCTAGAGTTTGTTTCCCAGTACTAAATGGAGTTGAGTCACATGCAGTTTTTTGTCCTACGAGCAAGAGTTGTTTTCTGATAAGACGAGTCACTATTGTTCTCCAATTGCCATACACAGTGCAAATAGCACTCACGTCTGTTCTGAGCAAGTACAGTGTATCAGACTGAAGAGGAGCTAATGTTCTTGTCAGTTTTCTAAGCAGAGTGGAACTAGATATGGCCCGTGTGTGTAGGAAGCACAGTTATTATGTTCTGAGCAAGCTCACTGTTCTGGCCCTGTAGGAAACACAGCAGAGTAGAAGAGTGTTCTTTACTCTAAAGCAGAGTGTGTTTCTTGTAAGGCGAGCTCGCGTTTGATTCCCGGTCCTAAATGGAGTTGAGTCACATGCAGTTTTTGGTCCTATGAGCCAGAGTTGTTTTCTGGTAGGAAAGTCACTATTGCGCTCCCATTGCCATACACAGTGCAAATAGCACTCGCGTCTGTTCCCAGCAAGTACAGTGTATTGGACTGAAGAGGATCTACTGTTCTTGTCAGGTTCCTAAGCAGAATTGAACTAGATATGGCCGTGTGTGCAGGAAGCACAGTTCTTTGGTTCTGAGCAAGCTCACTGTTCGGACCCCACAGGAAACACAGTATAGTAGAAGAGTGCTCTTTTCTCAAAAGCAGAATGTGTTTCCTGTAAGGCGAGCTAGCGTTTGTTTCCCAGTCCTAAATGGAGTTGAATCACATGCAGTTTCTGGTCTTATGAGCAAGAGTTGTTTTCTGGTAAGGAAAGTCACTATTGCGCTCCCATTGCCGTACTCAGTGCAAATAGCACTCCCTTGTGTTCCAAGCAAGTACAGTGTATTGGACTGAAGAGGAGTGACTGCTCTTCTCAGTTTCCAAAGCAGAGTTGAACTAGATATGGCCCCTGTGTGTCGGAAGCACAGTTCTTTTTTTCTGAGCAAGCTCACTGTTCTGGCCCTATAGGAAACAAAGTAGAGTAGAAGAGTGCTCTTTTCTCAAAAGCAAAGTGTGTTTCTTGTAAAGCGAGCTGGAGTTTGTTTCCCAGTCCTAAATGGAGTTGAATCACATGCAGTTTTTGGTCCTACGAGCAAGACTTGTTTTCTGGTAAGAAGAGTCACTATTGCGTTGCCATTGCCATACACAGGACAAATAGCACTGGCGTCTGTTCCCAGCAAGTACAGTGTACTGGACTGAAGAGTATCTACTGTTCTTGTCAGGTTCCTAAGCAGAGTTGAACTAGATATGGCCCGTGTGGGTAGGAAGCACAGGTTTTTTGTTCTGAGCAAGCTCACTGTTCCGAACACATAGGAAACACAGTAGAGTAGAAGAGTGCTCTTTTCTCAAAAGCAGAGTGTGTTTCTTGGAAGGCGAGCTAGCGTATGTTTCCCAGTGCTAAATGGAGTTGAGTCACATGCAGTTTTTTTCCTATGAGCAAGAGTTGTTTTCTGGTAAGGAAAGTCACTATTGTGCTCTCATTGCCATACACAGTGCAAATAGCACTCGCGTCTGTTCCCAGCAAATACAGTGTATTGGTCTGAAGAGGAGCTACTGTTCTTGTCAGGTTCCTAAGCAGAGTTGAACTACATATGTTCCGTGTGTGTAAGAAGCACAGTTCTTTTTTTCTGAGCAAGCTCTCTGTTTCGACCCCATAGGAAACACAGTAGAGTAGAAGAGTGCTTTTTTCTCTAAAACAGAGTGTGTTTCTTGTAAGGCGAGCTAGCGTTTGTTTCCCAGTCCTAAATGGAGTTGAATCACATGCAGTTTCTGGTCCTATGAGCAAGAGTTTTTTTCTGGTAAGGAAAGTCACTATTGCGCTCCCATTGCCATACAGAGTGCAAATAGCCCTGGCGTCTGTTCCCAGCAAGTACAGTGTATTCGACTGAAGAGGAGCTACTGTTCTTCTCAGTTTCCTATGCAGAGTTGAACTAGATATGGCCCGTGTGTCTAGGAAGCACAGTTTATTTGTTCTGAGCAAGCTCACTGTTCTGGCCCTATAGGAAACACAGTAGAGTAGAAGAGTGCTCTTTTCTCAAAAGCAGAGTGTGTTTCTTGTAAGGCGAGCTAGAGTTTGTTTCCCAGTCCTAAATGGAGTTGAGTCACATGCAGTATTTTGTCCTACGAGCAAGAGTTGTTTTCTGATAAGACGAGTCACTATTGTGCTCCAATTGCCATACACAGTGCAAATAGCACTCACGTCTGTTCTGAGCAAGTACAGTGTATCAGACTGAAGAGGAGCTAATGTTCTTGTCAGTTTCCTAAGCAGAGTGGAACTAGATATGGCCCGTGTGTGTAGGAAGCACAGTTATTATGTTCTGAGCAAGCTCACTGTTCTGGCCCTGTAGGAAACACAGCAGAGTAGAAGAGTGTTCTTTACTCTAAAGCAGAGTGTGTTTCTTGTAAGGCGAGCTCGCGTTTGATTCCCGGTCCTAAATGGAGTTGAGTCACATGCAGTTTCTGGTCCTATGAGCAAGAGTTATTTTCTGGTAAGGAATGTCACTATTGCGCTCCCATTGCCATACACAGTGCAAATAGCACTCCTGTCTGTTCGCAGCAAGTACAGTGTATTGGATAGAAGAGGATCTACTGTTCTTGTCAGGTTCCTAAGCAGACTTGAACTAGACATGGCCCTGTGTGTAGGAAGCACATTTTTTTTGTTCTGAGCAAGCTCACTGTTCAGACCCCATAAGAAACACAGCAGAGTAGAAGAGTGCTCTTTTCTCAAAAGCAGAGTGTGTTTCTTGTACGGCGAGCTAGCGTTTGTTTCCCAGTCCTAAATGGAGTTGAATCCAGTGCAGTTTGTGGTCCTACGAGCAAGAGTTGTTTTCTGGTAAGGAAAGTCTCTATTGCGCTCCCATTGCCATACACAGTGCAAATAGCCCTCCCGTCTGTTCCCAGTAAGTACAGTGTATTGGACTGAAAAGGAGCTACCGTTCTTCTCAGTTTCCTAAGCAGAGTTGAACTAGATATGGCCCGTGTGTGTAGGAAGCACAGTTCATTTTTTCTGAGCAAGCTCACTGTTCTGGCCCTATAGGAAACAAAGTAGAGTAGAAGAGTGCTCTTTTCTCAAAAGCAGAGTGTGTTTCTTGTAAAGCGAGCTGGAGTTTGTTTCCCAGTCCTAAATGGAGTTGAATCACATGCAGTTTTTGGTCCTACGAGCAAGACTTGTTTTCTGGTAAGAAGAGTCACTATTGCGTTGCCATTGCCATACACAGGACAAATAGCACTGGCGTCTGTTCCCAGCAAGTACAGTGTACTGGACTGAAGAGTATCTACTGTTCTTGTCAGGTTCCTAAGCAGAGTTGAACTAGATATGGCCCGTGTGGGTAGGAAGCACAGGTTTTTTGTTCTGAGCAAGCTCACTGTTCCGAACACATAGGAAACACAGTAGAGTAGAAGAGTGCTCTTTTCTCAAAAGCAGAGTGTGTTTCTTGGAAGGCGAGCTAGCGTATGTTTCCCAGTGCTAAATGGAGTTGAGTCACATGCAGTTTTTTTCCTATGAGCAAGAGTTGTTTTCTCGTAAGGAAAGTCACTATTGTGCTCTCATTGCCATACACAGTGCAAATAGCACTCGCGTCTGTTCCCAGCAAATACAGTGTATTGGTCTGAAGAGGAGCTACTGTTCTTGTCAGGTTCCTAAGCAGAGTTGAACTACATATGTTCCGTGTGTGTAAGAAGCACAGTTCTTTTTTTCTGAGCAAGCTCTCTGTTTCGACCCCATAGGAAACACAGTAGAGTAGAAGAGTGCTTTTTTCTCTAAAACAGAGTGTGTTTCTTGTAAGGCGAGCTAGCGTTTGTTTCCCAGTCCTAAATGGAGTTGAATCACATGCAGTTTCTGGTCCTACGAGCAAGAGTTGTTTTCTGGTAAGGAAAGTCACTATTGCGCTCCCATTGCCATACAGAGTGCAAATAGCCCTGGCGTCTGTTCCCAGCAAGTACAGTGTATTCGACTGAAGAGGAGCTACTGTTCTTCTCAGTTTCCTATGCAGAGTTGAACTAGATATGGCCCGTGTGTCTAGGAAGCACAGTTTATTTGTTCTGAGCAAGCTCACTGTTCTGGCCCTATAGGAAACACAGTAGAGTAGAAGAGTGCTCTTTTCTCAAAAGCAGAGTGTGTTTCTTGTAAGGCGAGCTAGAGTTTGTTTCCCAGTCCTAAATGGAGTTGAGTCACATGCAGTTTTTTGTCCTACGAGCAAGAGTTGTTTTCTGATAAGACGAGTCACTATTGTGCTCCAATTGCCATACACAGTGCAAATAGCACTCACGTCTGTTCTGAGCAAGTACAGTGTATCAGACTGAAGAGGAGCTAATGTTCTTGTCAGTTTCCTAAGCAGAGTGGAACTAGATATGGCCCGTGTGTGTAGGAAGCACAGTTATTATGTTCTGAGCAAGCTCACTGTTCTGGCCCTGTAGGAAACACAGCAGAGTAGAAGAGTGTTCTTTACTCTAAAGCAGAGTGTGTTTCTTGTAAGGCGAGCTCGCGTTTGATTCCCGGTCCTAAATGGAGTTGAGTCACATGCAGTTTTTGGTCCTATGAGCCAGAGTTGTTTTCTGGTAGGAAAGTCACTATTGCGCTCCCATTGCCATACACAGTGCAAATAGCACTCGCGTCTGTTCCCAGCAAGTACAGTGTATTGGACTGAAGAGGATCTACTGTTCTTGTCAGGTTCCTAAGCAGAATTGAACTAGATATGGCCGTGTGTGCAGGAAGCACAGTTCTTTGGTTCTGAGCAAGCTCACTGTTCGGACCCCACAGGAAACACGGTATAGTAGAAGAGTGCTCTTTTCTCAAAAGCAGAATGTGTTTCTTGTAAGGCGAGCTAGCGTTTGTTTCCCAGTCCTAAATGGAGTTGAATCACATGCAGTTTCTGGTCTTACGAGCAAGAGTTGTTTTCTGGTAAGGAAAGACACTATTGCGCTCCCATTGCCGTACACAGTGCAAATAGCACTCCCTTGTCTTCCAAGCAAGTACAGTGTATTGGACTGAAGAGGAGAGACTGCTCTTCTCAGTTTCCAAAGCAGAGTTGAACTAGATATGGCCCCAGTGTGTAGGAAGCACAGTTCTTTTGTTCTGAGAATGCTCACTGTTCTGGCCCTATAGGAAACACAGAAGAGTAGAAGAGTGCTCTTTTCTCAAAAGCAGAGTGTGTTTCTTGTAATTCGAGATAGAGTTTGTTTCCCAGTCCTAAATGGAGTTGAGTCACATGCAGTTTTTTGTCCTACGAGCAAGAGTTGTTTTCTGGTAAGACAAGTCACTATTGTGCTCCAATTGCCATACACAGTGCAAATAGCACTCACGTCTGTTCTCAGCAAGTACAGTGTATCGGACTGAAGAGGAGCTACTGTTCTTGTGAGTTTCCTAAGCAGAGTTGAACTAGATATGTCCCGTGTGTGTAGGAAGCACAGTTCTTATGTTCTGAGCAAGCTCACTGTTCTGGCCCTATAGGAAACACAGTAGAGTAGAAGAGTCCTCTTTTATCTAAAGCAGAGAGGTTTTTTTTGTAAGGCGAGCTCGCGTTTTTTTCCCAGTCCTAAATGGTATTGAATCACATGCAGTTTTTGGTCCTACGAGCAAGAGTTGTTTTATGGTAAGAAGAGTCACTATTGCGCTCCAAATGCCATACACAGTGCAAATAGCACTCGCGTCTGTTCCCAGCAAGTACAGTGTATTGGACTGAAGAGGAGCTACTGTTCTTGTCAGTTTCCTAAGCAGAGTTGAACTAGATATGGCCCCTGTGTGTAGGAAGCACAGTTCTTTTGTTCTGAGCAAGCTCACTCTTTGGACCCCATTGGAAACACAGTAGAGTAAAAGAGTGCTCTTTTATCAAAAGGAAAGAGTGTTTCTTGTAAGGCGAGCTAGCGTTTGTTTCCCAGACCTAAATGGAGTTGAATCACATGCAGTTTCTGGTCCTATGAGCAAGAGTTATTTTCTGGTAAGGAAAGTCACTATTGCGCTCCCATTGCCATACACAGTTCAAATAGCACTCCTGTCTGTTCGCAGCAAGTACAGTGTATTGGATAGAAGAGGATCTACTGTTCTTGTCAGGTTCCTAAGCAGACTTGAACTAGACATGGCCCTGTGTGTAGGAAGCACATTTTTTTTGTTCTGAGCAAGCTCACTGTTCAGACCCCATAAGAAACACAGTAGAGTAGAAGAGTGCTCTTTTCTCAAAAGCAGAGTGTGTTTCTTGTATGGCGAGCTAGCGTTTGTTTCCCAGTCCTAAATGGAGTTGAATCCAGTGCAGTTTGTGGTCCTACGAGCAAGAGTTGTTTTCTGGTAAGGAAAGTCACTATTGAGCTCCCATTGCCATACACAGTGCAAATAGCCCTCCCGTCTGTTCCCAGTAAGTACAGTGTATTGGACTGAAAAGGAGCTACCGTTCTTCTCAGTTTCCTAAGCAGAGTTGAACTAGATATGGCCCGTGTGTGTAGGAAGCACAGTTCTTTTTTTCTGAGCAAGCTCACTGTTCTGGCCCTATAGGAAACAAAGTAGAGTAGAAGAGTGCTCTTTTTTCAAAAGCAGAGTGTGTTTCTTGTAAAGCGAGCTGGAGTTTGTTTCCCAGTCCTAAATGGAGTTGAATCACATGCAGTTTTTGGTCCTACGAGCAAGACTTGTTTTCTGGTAAGAAGAGTCACTATTGCGTTGCCATTGCCATACACAGGACAAATAGCACTGGCGTCTGTTCCCAGCAAGTACAGTGTACTGGACTGAAGAGTATCTACTGTTCTTGTCAGGTTCCTAAGCAGAGTTGAACTAGATATGGCCCGTGTGGGTAGGAAGCACAGGTTTTTTGTTCTGAGCAAGCTCACTGTTCCGAACACATAGGAAACACAGTAGAGTAGAAGAGTGCTCTTTTCTCAAAAGCAGAGTGTGTTTCTTGGAAGGCGAGCTAGCGTATGTTTCCCAGTGCTAAATGGAGTTGAGTCACATGCAGTTTTTTTCCTATGAGCAAGAGTTGTTTTCTGGTAAGGAAAGTCACTATTGTGCTCTCATTGCCATACACAGTGCAAATAGCACTCGCGTCTGTTCCCAGCAAATACAGTGTATTGGTCTGAAGAGGAGCTACTGTTCTTGTCAGGTTCCTAAGCAGAGTTGAACTACATATGTTCCGTGTGTGTAAGAAGCACAGTTCTTTTTTTCTGAGCAAGCTCTCTGTTTCGACCCCATAGGAAACACAGTAGAGTAGAAGAGTGCTTTTTTCTCTAAAGCAGAGTGTGTTTCTTGTAAGGCGAGCTAGCGTTTGTTTCCCAGTCCTAAATGGAGTTGAATCACATGCAGTTTCTGGTCCTACGAGCAAGAGTTGTTTTCTGGTAAGGAAAGTCACTATTGCGCTCCCATTGCCACACACAGTGCAAATAGCCCTGGCGTCTGTTCCCAGCAAGTACAGTGTATTCGACTGAAGAGGAGCTACTGTTCTTCTCAGTTTCCTATGCAGAGTTGAACTAGATATGGCCCGTGTGTCTAGGAAGCACAGTTTATTTGTTCTGAGCAAGCTCACTGTTCTGGCCCTATAGGAAACACAGTAGAGTAGAAGAGTGCTCTTTTCTCAAAAGCAGAGTGTGTTTCTTGTAAGGCGAGCTAGAGTTTGTTTCCCAGTCCTAAATGGAGTTGAGTCACATGCAGTTTTTTGTCCTACGAGCAAGAGTTGTTTTCTGATAAGACGAGTCACTATTGTGCTCCAATTGCCATACACAGTGCAAATAGCACTCACGTCTGTTCTGAGCAAGTACAGTGTATCAGACTGAAGAGGAGCTAATGTTCTTGTCAGTTTCCTAAGCAGAGTGGAACTAGATATGGCCCGTGTGTGTAGGAAGCACAGTTATTATGTTCTGAGCAAGCTCACTGTTCTGGCCCTGTAGGAAACACAGCAGAGTAGAAGAGTGTTCTTTACTCTAAAGCAGAGTGTGTTTCTTGTAAGGCAAGCTCGCGTTTGATTCCCGGTCCTAAATGGAGTTGAGTCACATGCAGTTTTTGGTCCTATGAGCAAGAGTTGTTTTCTGATAAGAAGAGTCACTATTGTGCTCCAAATGCCATACACAGTGCAAATAGCACTCGCGTTTGTTCCCAGAAAGTACAGTGTATTGGATTGAATAGGAGCTACTGTTCTTGTCAGTTTCCTAAGCAGAGTTGAACTAGATATGGTCCATTTGTGTAGGAAGCACAGTTCTTTTTTTCTGAGCAAGCTCACTGTTTGGACCCCATAGGAAACGCAGTAGAGTAGAAGAGTGCTCTTTTCTCAAAAGCAGAGTGTGTTTCTTGTATGGCGAGCTAGCATTTGTTTTCCCGTCCTAAATGGAATTGAATCCAATGCAGTTTGTGGTCCTACGAGCAAGAGTTGTTTTCTGGTAAGGAAAGTCACTATTGCGCTCCCATTGCCATACACAGTGCAAATAGCCGTCCCGTCTGTTCCCAGTAAGTACAGTGTATTGGCCTGAAAAGGAGCTACCGTTCTTCTCAGTTTCCTAAGCAGAGTTGAACTAGATATGGCCCGTGTATGTAGGAAGCACAGTTCTTTTGTTCTGAGTAAGCTCATTGTTCTGGCCCTATAGGAAACACAATTGAGTAGAAGAGTGCTCTTTTCTCAAAAGCAGAGTGTGTTTCTTGTAAGGCGAGATAGAGTTTGTTTCCCAGTCCTAAATGGAGTTGAGTCACATGCAGTTTTTTGTCCTACGAGCAAGAGTTGTTTTCTGGTAAGATGAGTCACTATTGTGCCCCATTGCCATACACAGTGCAAATAGCACTCGCGTCTGTTCTCAGCAAGTAAAGTGTATTGGACTGAAGAGGAGCTACTGTTCTTGTCAGTTTCCTAAGCAGAGTTGAACTACATATGGTTCAAGTGTGTAGGAAGCACAGTTCTTTTGTTCTGAGCAAGCTCACTGTTTGGACCCCATAGGAAACAAGGTAGAGTAGAAAGTGCTCTTTTCTCTGAAGCAGAGTGTATTTCTTGTAAGGCGAGCTAGCGTTTCTTTCCCAGTCTGAAATGGAGTTGAATCACATGCAGTTTCTGGTCCTACGAGCAAGAGTTGTTTTCTGGTAAGGAAAGTCACTATTGTGCTCCCTTGGCCATACACAGTGCTAATAGTACTTGCGTCTGTTCCCAGCAAGTACAGTGTATTGGACTGAAGAGGAGCTACTGTTCTTGTCAGTTTTCTAAGGAGAGTTGAACCAGATATGGCCCGTGTGTGTAGGAAGCACAGTTCTTTTGTTCTGAGCAAGCTCACTGTTCGGTCCCCATAGGAAACACAGTAGAGTAGAAGAGTTCTCTTTTCTCAAAAGCAGAGTGTGTTTCATGTGATGCGAGCTAGCATTTGTTGCCCAGTCCTAAATGGAGTTGAATCACATGTATTTCTGGTCCTACGAGCAAGAGTTGTTTTCTGGTATGAAGAGTCACTATTGCGCTCGCATTGTCATACACAGTGCAAATAGCACTCGCGTCTGTTCCCAGCATGTACAGTGTATTGGACTGAAAAGGATCTATTGTTCTTGTTAGTTTCCTAAGCAGAATTGAATTAGATATGGCCCTGTATGTAGGAAGCACAGTTCTTTTGTTCTGAGCAAGCTCTCTGTTCTGGCACTATAGGAAACACAGTAGAGTAGAAGAGTGCTCTTTTCTCAAAAGCAGAGTGTGTTTCTTCAAAGGCGAGCTAGCGTTTGTTTCCCAGTCCTAAATGGAGTTGAATCACATGCAGTTTCTAATCCTACAAGCAAGAGTTGTTTTATGGTAAAAATAGTCACTATTGCGCTGCCATTGCCATACACAGGACAAATAGCACTGGCGTCTATTCCCAGCAAGTACGGTGTATTGGACTGAAGAGGATCTACTGTTCTTGTCAGGTTCCTAAGCAGAATTGAACTAGATATGGCCGTGTGTGTAGGAAGCACAGTTCTTTTTTTCAGAGCAAGCTAACCGTTCGGACCCTATAGGAAACACTGTAGAGTAGAAGAGTGCTCTTTTCTCAAAAGCAGAGTGTGTTTCTTGTACGGCAAGCTAGCGTTTGTTTCCCAGTCCTAAATGGAGTTGAATCACATGCAGTTTCTGGTCCTACGAGCAAGAGTTTATTTCTGGTAAGGAAAGTCACTATTGTGCTCCCATTGCCATACACAGTGCAAATAGCACTGGCGTCTGTTCCCAGCATGTACAGTGTATTGGACTGAAGCGGTTCCACTGTTCTTGTTAGTTTCCTAAGCAGAATTGAACTAGATATGGCCCGTGTGTGTAGGAAGCACAGTTCTTTTGTTCTGAGCAAGCTCACTGTTCTGGCCCTATAGGAAACACAGTAGAGTAGAAGAGTGCTCTTTTCTCAAAAGCAGAGTGTGTTTCTTGTAAGGCGAGCTAGCGTTTGTTTCCTAGTAATAAATGGAGTTGAATCACATGCAGTTTGTTGTGCTACGAGCAAGAGTTGTTTTCTGGTAAGGAAAATCACTATTGTGCTCCGATTACCATACACAGTGCAAATAGTACTCGCTTCTGTACCCAGCAAGTACAGTGTATTGGACTGAATAGGAACTACTGTTCTTGTCAGTTTCCTAAGCAGAGTTGAACTACATATGGTCCGAGTGTGTAGGAAGCACAGTTCTTTTGTTCTGAGCAAGCTCACTGTTCGAACCTCATAGGAAACACAGTAGAGTAGAAGAGTGCTCTTTTTTCTAAAGCATAGTGTGTTTCTTGTAAGGCGAGCTAGCGTTTGTTTCCCAGTCCTAAATGGAGTTGAATCACATGCAGTTTCTGGTCCTATGAGCAAGAGTTGTTTTCTGGTAAGGAAAGTCACTATTGTGCTCCAATTGCCATACACAGTGCAAATAGCACTCGCGTCTGTTCTCAGCAAGTACAGTGTATCAGACTGAAGAGGAGCTACTGTTCTTGTCAGTTTCCTAAGCAGAGTGGAACTAGATATGGCCCGTGTGTGTAGGAAGCACAGTTATTATGTTCTGAGCAAGCTCACTGTTCTGGCCCTGTAGGAAACACAGCAGAGTAGAAGAGTGTTCTTTTCTCTAAAGCAGAGTGTGTTTCTTGTAAGGCGAGCTTGCGTTTGATTCTTGGTCCTAAATGGAGTTGAGTCACATGCAGGTTTTGGTCCTATGAGCAAGAGTTGTTTTCTGGTAAGAAGAGTCACTATTGTGCTCCAAATGCCATACACAGTGCAAATAGCACTCGCGTTTGTTCCCAGAAAGTACAGTGTATTGGATTGAATAGGACCTACTGTTCTTGTCAGTTTCCTAAGCAGAGTTGAACTAGATATGGTCCATTTGTGTAGGAAGCACAGTTCTTTTGTTCTGAGCAAGCTCACTGTTTGGACCCCATAGGAAACGCAGTAGAGTAGAAGAGTGCTCTTTTCTCAAAAGCAGTGTGTGTTTCTTCAAAGGCGAGCTAGCGTTTGTTTCCCAGTCCTAAATGGAGTTGAATCACATGCAGTTTCTAATCCTACAAGCAAGAGTTGTTTTATGGTAAAAATAGTCACTATTGCGCTGCCATTGCCATACACAGGACAAATAGCACTGGCGTCTATTCCCAGCAAGTACGGTGTATTGGACTGAAGAGGATCTACTGTTCTTGTCAGGTTCCTAAGCAGAATTGAACTAGATATGGCCGTGTGTGTAGGAAGCACAGTTCTTTTTTTCAGAGCAAGCTAACCGTTCGGACCCTATAGGAAACACTGTAGAGTAGAAGAGTGCTCTTTTCTCAAAAGCAGAGTGTGTTTCTTGTACGGCAAGCTAGCGTTTGTTTCCCAGACCTAAATGGAGTTGAATCACATGCAGTTTCTGGTCCTACGAGCAAGAGTTTATTTCTGGTAAGGAAAGTCACTATTGTGCTCCCATTGCCATACACAGTGCAAATAGCACTGGCGTCTGTTCCCAGCATGTACAGTGTATTGGACTGAAGCGGTTCCACTGTTCTTGTTAGTTTCCTAAGCAGAATTGAACTAGATATGGCCCGTGTGTGTAGGAAGCACAGTTCTTTTGTTCTGAGCAAGCTCACTGTTCTGGCCCTATAGGAAACACAGTAGAGTAGAAGAGTGCTCTTTTCTCAAAAGCAGAGTGTGTTTCTTGTAAGGCGAGCTAGCGTTTGTTTCCTAGTAATAAATGGAGTTGAATCACATGCAGTTTGTGGTGCTACGAGCAAGAGTTGTTTTCTGGTAAGGAAAGTCACTATTGTGCTCCGATTACCATACACAGTGCAAATAGTACTCACGTCTGTACCCAGCAAGTACAGTGTATTGGACTGAATAGGAACTACTGTTCTTGTCAGTTTCCTAAGCAGAGTTGAACTACATATGGTCCGAGTGTGTAGGAAGCACAGTTCTTTTGTTCTGAGCAAGCTCACTGTTCGAACCTCATAGGAAACACAGTAGAGTAGAAGAGTGCTCTTTTTTCTAAAGCATAGTGTGTTTCTTGTAAGGCGAGCTAGCGTTTGTTTCCCAGTCCTAAATGGAGTTGAATCACATGCAGTTTCTGGTCCTACGAGCAAGAGTTGTTTTCTGGTAAGGAAAGTCACTATTGTGCTCCAATTGCCATACACAGTGCAAATAGCACTCGCGTCTGTTCTCAGCAAGTACAGTGTATCAGACTGAAGAGGAGCTACTGTTCTTGTCAGTTTCCTAAGCAGAGTGGAACTAGATATGGTCCATTTGTGTAGGAAGCACAGTTCTTTTGTTCTGAGCAAGCTCACTGTTTGGACCCCATAGGAAACGCAGTAGAGTAGAAGCGTGCTCTTTTCTCAAAAGCAGAGTGTTTTTCTTGAAAGGCGAGCTAGCGTTTGTTTCCTAGTCCTAAATAGAGTTGAATCACATGCAGTTTGTGGTGCTACGAGCAAGAGTTGTTTCCTGGTAAAGAAAGTCACTATTGCGCTCCCATTGCCATACACAGTGCAAATAGCACTCCCTTGTCTTCCCAGCAAGTACAGTGTATTGGACTGAAGAGAAGAGACTGCTCTTCTCAGTTTCCAAAGCAGAGTTGAACTAGATATGGCCCCTGTGTGTAGGAAGCACAGTTCTTTTGTTCTGAGCAAGCTCACTGTTCTGGCCCTATAGGAAACACAGAAGAGTAGAAGAGTGCTCTTTTCTCAAAAGCAGAGTGTGTTTCTTGTAAGTCGAGATAGAGTTTGTTTCCCAGTCCTAAATGGAGTTGAGTCACATGCAGTTTTTTGTCCTACGAGAAAGAGTTGTTTTCTGGTAAGACGAGTCACTATTGTGCTCCAATTGCCATACACAGTGCAAATAGCACTCGCGTCTGTTCTCAGCAAGTACAGTGTATCGGACTGAAGAGGAGTTACTGTTCTTGTCAGTTTCCTAAGCAGAGTTGAACTAGATATGTCCCGTGTGTGTAGGAAGCACACTTCTTATGTTCTGAGCAAGCTCACTGTTCTGGCCCTATAGGAAACACAGTAGAGTAGAAGAGTGCTCTTTTATCTAAAGCAGAGTGTGTTTCTTGTATGGCGAGCTAGCGTTTGTTTTCCAGTCCTAAATGGAGTTGAATCCAATGCAGTTTGTGGTCCTATGAGCAAGAGTTGTTTTCTGGTAAGGAAAGTAACTATTGCACTCCCATTGCCATACACAGTGCAAATAGCCCTCCCGTCTCTTCCCAGTAAGTACAGTGTATTGGACTGAAAAGGAGCTACCGTTCTTATCAGTTTCCTGAGCAGAGTTGAACTAGATATGGCCTGTGTATGTAGGAAGCACAGTTCTTTTGTTCTGAGTAAGCTCATTGTTCTGGCCCTATAGGAAACACAATTGTAAGGCGAGCTAGCATTTGTTTCCCAGTCCTAAATAAAGTTGAATCACATGCAGTTTTTGGTCCTACGAGCAAGAGTTGCTTTCTGGTAAGGAAAGTCACTATTGTGCTCCCATTGGCATACACAGTGCAAATAGCACTCGCATGTGTTGCCAGCAAGTACAGTGTATTGGACTGACGAGGATCAACTTCTCTTGTCTGTTTCCTAAGCAGAGTTGAAGTAGATATGGCCCGGGTTTAGGAAGCACAATACTTTTGTTCTGAGCAAGTTCTCTGTTTGGACCCCATAGGAAACACAGTAGAGTAGAAGAGTGCTCTTTTCTCAAAATCAGAGTGTGTTTCTTTTAAGGCGATCTAGCGTTTTTTTTCCCAGTCCTAAATGGAGTTGAATCACATGAAATTTCTGGTCCTACGAGCAAGAGTTGTTTTCTGGTAAGAAGAGTCACTATTGCGCTCCCATTGTCATACACAGTGCAAATAGCACTGGCGTCTGTTCCCAGCAAGTACAGTGTATTGGACTGAAGAGGAGCTAATGTTCTTGTCAGGTTCCTAAGCAGAGTAGAACTAGATATGGCCCATGTGTGTAGGAAGCACAATTCTTTGTTCTGAGCAAGCTCACTGTTCAGATCCCATAGGAAACACAGTAGAGTAGAAGAGTGCTCTTTTCTCAAAAGCAGAGTGCGTTTCTTGTAAGGCGAGGTAGTGTTTGTTTCCCAGTAAGAAATCGAGTTGAATCCCATGCAGTTTCTGGTCCTACGCGCAAGAAATGTTTTCTCGTAAGAAGAGTCACTATTGCGCTCCCATTGCCATACACAGTGCAAATAGCACTTGCGTCTGTTCCCCGCAAGTACAGTGTATTGGACGGAAGAGAGGCTACTGTTCTTGTCAGTTTCCTAAGCAGAATTGAACTACATATGGCCCGTGTGTATAGGAAGCACAGTTCTCTTTTTCTGAGCAAGCTCACTGTTCTGGCCCTATAGGAAGCACAGTAGAGTAGAAGAATGCTCTTTTCTCAAAAGCAGAGTGTGTTTCTTGTAAGGCGAGCTAGTGTTTGTTGCCTAGTCCTAAATGGAGTTGAATCACATGCAGTTTCTGGTCCTATGAGCAAGAGTTTTTTCTGCTAAGGAAAGTCACTCTTGTGCTCCCATTGCCATACACAGTGCAAATAGCACTCGCGTCTGTTCCCAGCAATTACAGTGTATTGGACTGAAGAGGAGCTACTGTTCTTGTCAGTTTCCTAAGCAGAGTTGAACTAGATATGACCCCTGTGTGTAGGAAGCAGAGATCTTTTGTTCTGACCAAGCTCACTGTTTGTGCCCGATAGGAAACACAGTAGAGTAGATGTGTGCCCTATTCTCAAAAGCAGAGCGTGTTTCTTGTAAGGCGAGCTAGCGTTTGTTTCACAGTCCTAAATGGAGTTGAATCAAATGCAGTTTCTGTTCCTACGAGGAAGAGTTGTTTTTTGGTAAGAAGATTCACTATTGTGCACTTATTGCCGTACACAGTAAAAATAGCATTCGCGTCTGTTCCCAGCATGTACAGTGTATTGGACTGAAGAGGATCTACTGTTCTTGTCAGTTTCCTAAGCAAAGTTGAACTTGATATGGCCCGTGTGTGTAGGAAGCACAGTTCTTTTGTTCTGAGCAAGCTCACTGTTCGAACCCCATAGGAAACACAGTAGAGTAGAAGAGTACTCTTTTCTCAAAAGCAGAGTGTGTTTCTTGTAAGGCGAGCTAGCATTTGTTTCCCAGTCCTAAATGGAGTTGAAATACACCTGCAGTTTCTGGTCCTACGAGCAAGAGCTGTTTTCTGGTTAGAAGAGTCACTATTGCGCTCCAATTATCATACACAGGGCAAATAGCACTGGCGTCTGTTCCCAGCAAGTACAGTGTATTGGACTGAAGAGGAGCTGCTGTTCTTGTCAGTTTCCTAAGCAGAGTTGAACTTGATATGGCCCGTGTGTGTAGGAAGCACAGTTCTTTTGTTCTGAGCAAGCTCACTTTTCGAACCCCATAGGAAACACAGTAGAGTAGAAGAGTGCTCTTTTCTCAAAAGCAGAGTGTGTTTCTTGTAAGGTGAGCTAGCATTTGTTTCCCAGTCCTAAATGGAGTTGAATCACATGCAGTTTCTGGTCCTATGAGCAAGAGTTGTTTTGTGGAGCGAAGAGTCACAATTGCGCTCCCATTGCCATACACAGTGCAAATAGCACTCACATGTGTTGCCAGCAAGTACAGTGTATTGGACTGAAGAGGAGCTACTTCTCTTGTCAGTTTCCTAAGCAGAGTTGGACTAGATATGGCCCGGGTGTAGGAAGCACAGTACTTTTGTTCTGAGCAAGTTCTCTGTTTGGACCCCATAGGAAACACAGTAGAGTAGAAGAGTGCTCTTTTCTCAAAAGCAGAGTGTGTTTCTTGTAAGGAGATCTAGCATTTGTTTCCCAGTCCTAAATGGAGTTGAATCAAATGCAGTTTCAGGTCCTAAGAGCAAGAGTTGTTTTCTGGTAAGAAGAGACACTATTGTGCATCCATTGCCGTACACAGTGCAAATAGCACTCGCGTCTGTTCCCATCAAGTACAGTGTATTGGACTAAAGAGGAGCTACTGTTTTCGTTAGTTTCCTAAGCAGAGTTGAACTAGATATGGCCCGTGTGTGTAGGAAACACAGTTCTTTTGTTCTATGCAAGCTCACTGTTCTGGCCCTATAGGAAACACAGTAGAGTAGAAGAGTGCTCTTTTCTCAAAAGCAGCGTGTGTTTCTTGTAAGGCGAGCTAGCGTTTTTTTCCCAGTCCTAAATGGAGTTGAATCACATGCAATTTCTGGTCGTACGAGCAACAGTTGTTTTCTGGTAAGAAGAGTCACTATTGCGCTCCCATTGTCATACACAGTGCAAATAGCACTGGCGTCTGTTCCCAGCAAGTACAGTGTATTGGACTGAATAGGAGCTAATGTTCTTGTCAGTTTCCTAAGCAGAGTAAAACTTGATATGGCCCGTGTGTGTAGGAAGCACAATTCTTTTGTTCTTAGCAAGCTCACTGTTCAGATCCCATAGGAAACACAGTAGATTAGAAGAGTGCTCTTTTCTCAAAAGCAGAGTGTGTTTCTTGTAATGCGAGGTAGTGTTTGTTTCCCAGTAACAAATCGAGTTGAATCCCATGCAGTTTCTGGTCCTACGAGCAAGAGATGTTTCCTGGTAAGAAGAGTCACTGTTGCACTCCCATTGCCATACACAGTGCAAATAGCACTCGCGTCTGTTCCCAGCAAGTACAGTGTATTGGAGTGAAGAGGAGCTACTGTTCTTGTCAGTTTCCTAAGCAGAGTTGAACTAGATATGGCCGTGTGTGTAGGAAGTACAGTTCTTTTGTTCTGAGCAAGCTCACTGTTCAGACCCCATAGGAAACACAGTAGAGTAGAAGAGTGCTCTTTTCTCAAAAGCAAAGTGTGTTTCTTGTAACGTGAGCTAGCTTTGGTTTCCCAGTCCTAAATGCAGTTGAATCATATGCAGTTTCTGGTCCTACGAGCAAGAGTTGTTTTCTGGTAAGAAGAGTCACTATTGGGCTCCAATTATCATACACAGGGCAAATAGCACTGGCGTCTGCTCCCAGTAAGTACAGTGTATTGGACTGAAAAGGAGCTACCGTTCTTCTCAGTTTCCTAAGCAGAGTTGAACTAGATATGGCCCGTGTGTGTAGGAAGCACAGTTCTTTTTTTCTGAGCAAGCTCACTGTTCTGGCCCTATAGGAAACAAAGTAGAGTAGAAGAGTGCTCTTTTTTCAAAAGCAGAGTGTGTTTCTTGTAAAGCAAGCTGGAGTTTGTTTCCCAGTCCTAAATGGAGTTGAATCACATGCAGTTTTTGGTCCTACGAGCAAGACTTGTTTTCTGGTAAGAAGAGTCACTATTGCGTTGCCATTGCCATACACAGGACAAATAGCACTGGCGTCTGTTCCCAGCAAGTACAGTGTACTGGACTGAAGAGTATCTACTGTTCTTGTCAGGTTCCTAAGCAGAGTTGAACTAGATATGGCCCGTCTGGGTAGGAAGCACAGGTTTTTTGTTCTGAGCAAGCTCACTGTTCCGAACACATAGGAAACACAGTAGAGTAGAAGAGTGCTCTTTTCTCAAAAGCAGAGTGTGTTTCTTGGAAGGCGAGCTAGCGTATGTTTCCCAGTGCTAAATGGAGTTGAGTCACATGCAGTTTTTTTCCTATGAGCAAGAGTTGTTTTCTGGTAAGGAAAGTCACTATTGTGCTCTCATTGCCATACACAGTGCAAATAGCACTCGCGTCTGTTCCCAGCAAATACAGTGTATTGGTCTGAAGAGGAGCTACTGTTCTTGTCAGGTTCCTAAGCAGAGTTGAACTACATATGTTCCGTGTGTGTAAGAAGCACAGTTCTTTTTTTCTGAGCAAGCTCTCTGTTTCGACCCCATAGGAAACACAGTAGAGTAGAAGAGTGCTTTTTTCTCTAAAGCAGAGTGTGTTTCTTGTAAGGCGAGCTAGCGTTTGTTTCCCAGTCCTAAATGGAGTTCAATCACATGCAGTTTCTGGTCCTACGAGCAAGAGTTGTTTTCTAGTAAGGAAAGTCACTATTGCGCTCCCATTGCCATACACAGTGCAAATAGCCCTGGCGTCTGTTCCCAGCAAGTACAGTGTATTCGACTGAAGAGGAGTTACTGTTCTTCTCAGTTTCCTATGCAGAGTTGAACTAGATATGGCCCGTGTGTCTAGGAAGCACAGTTTATTTGTTCTGAGCAAGCTCACTGTTCTGGCCCTCTAGGAAACACAGTAGAGTAGAAGAGTGCTCTTTTCTCAAAAGCAGAGTGTGTTTCTTGTAAGGCGAGCTAGAGTTTGTTTCCCAGTCCTAAATGGAGTTGAGTCACATGCAGTTTTTTGTCCTACGAGCAAGAGTTGTTTTCTGATAAGAGGAGTCACTATTGTGCTCCAATTGCCATACACAGTGCAAATAGCACTCACGTCTGTTCTGAGCAAGTACAGTGTATCAGACTGAAGAGGAGCTAATGTTCTTGTCAGTTTCCTAAGCAGAGTGGAACTAGATATGGCCCGTGTGTGTAGGAAGCACAGTTATTATGTTCTGAGCAAGCTCACTGTTCTGGCCCTGTAGGAAACACAGCAGAGTAGAAGAGTGTTCTTTACTCTAAAGCAGAGTGTGTTTCTTGTAAGGCAAGCTCGCGTTTGATTCCCGGTCCTAAATGGAGTTGAGTCACATGCAGTTTTTGGTCCTATGAGCAAGAGTTGTTTTCTGGTAAGAAGAGTCACTATTGTGCTCCAAATGCCATACACAGTGCAAATAGCACTCGCGTTTGTTCCCAGAAAGTACAGTGTATTGGATTGAATAGGAGCTACTGTTCTTGTCAGTTTCCTAAGCAGAGTTGAACTAGATATGGTCCATTTGTGGAGGAAGCACAGTTCTTTTGTTCTGAGCAAGCTCACTGTTTGGACCCCATAGGAAACGCAGTAGAGTAGAAGAGTGCTCTTTTCTCAAAAGCAGAGTGTGTTTCTTGTATGGCGAGCTAGCATTTGTTTTCCCGTCCTAAATGGAGTTGAATCCAATGCAGTTTGTGGTCCTACGAGCAAGAGTTGTTTTCTGGTAAGGAAAGTCACTATTGCGCTCCCATTGCCATACACAGTGCAAATAGCCCTCCCGTCTGTTCCCAGTAAGTACAGTGTATTGGACTGAAAAGGAGCTACCGTTCTTCTCAGTTTCCTAAGCAGAGTTGAACTACATATGGCCCGTGTATGTAGGAAGCACAGTTCTTTTGTTCTGAGTAAGCTCATTGTTCTGGCCCTATAGGAAACACAATTGAGTAGAAGAGTGCTCTTTTCTCAAAAGCAGAGTGTGTTTCTTGTAAGGCGAGATAGAGTTTGTTTCCCAGTCCTAAATGGAGTTGAGTCACATGCAGTTTTTTGTCCTACGAGCAAGACTTGTTTTCTGGTAAGATGAGTCACTATTGTGCCCCATTGCCATACACAGTGCAAATAGCACTCGCGTCTGTTCTCAGCAAGTAAAGTGTATCGGACTGAAGAGGAGCTACTGTTCTTGTCAGTTTCCTAAGCAGAGTTGAACTACATATGGTTCAAGTGTGTAGGAAGCACAGTTCTTTTGTTCTGAGCAAGCTCACTATTTGGACCCCATAGGAAACACAGTAGAGTAGAAAGTGCTCTTTTCTCTAAAGCAGAGTGTATTTCTTGTAAGGCGAGCTAGCGTTTCTTTCCCAGTCTGAAATGGAGTTGAATCACATGCAGTTTCTGGTCCTACGAGCAAGAGTTGTTTTCTGGTAAGGAAAGTCACTATTGTGCTCCCTTGGCCATACTCAGTGCTAATAGCACTTGCGTCTGTTCCCAGCAAGTACAGTGTGTTGGACTGAAGAGGAGCTACTGTTCTTGTCAGTTTCCTAAGCAGAGTTGAACCAGATATGGCCCGTGTGTGTAGGAAGCACAGTTCTTTTGTTCTGAGCAAGCTCACTGTTCGGTCCCCATAGGAAACACAGTAGAGATGAAGAGTTCTCTTTTCTCAAAAGCAGGGTGTGTTTCATGTGATGCGAGCTAGCATTTGTTGCCCAGTCCTAAACGGAGTTGAATCACATGCTATTTCTGGTCCTACGAGCAAGAGTTGTTTTCTGGTATGAAGAGTCACTATTGCGCTCGCATTGTCATACACAGTGCAAATAGCACTCGCGTCTGTTCCCAGCATGTACAGTGTATTGGACTGAAAAGGATCTATTGTTCTTGTTAGTTTCCTAAGCAGAATTGAATTAGATATGGCCCTGTATGTAGGAAGCACAGTTCTTTTGTTCTGAGCAAGCTCTCTGTTCTGGCACTATAGGAAACACAGTAGAGTAGAAGAGTGCTCTTTTCTCAAAAGCAGAGTGTGTTTCTTCAAAGGCGAGCTAGCGTTTGTTTCCCAGTCCTAAATGGAGTTGAATCACATGCAGTTTCTAATCCTACAAGCAAGAGTTGTTTTATGGTAAAAATAGTCACTATTGCGCTGCCATTGCCATACACAGGACAAATAGCACTGGCGTCTATTCCCAGCAAGTACGGTGTATTGGACTGAAGAGGATCTACTGTTCTTGTCAGGTTCCTAAGCAGAATTGAACTAGATATGGCCGTGTGTGTAGGAAGCACAGTTCTTTTGTTCAGAGCAAGCTAACCGTTCGGACCCTATAGGAAACACTGTAGAGTAGAAGAGTGCTCTTTTCTCAAAAGCAGAGTGTGTTTCTTGTACGGCAAGCTAGCGTTTGTTTCCCAGTCCTAAATGGAGTTGAATTACATGCATTTTCTGGTACTACGAGCAAGAGTTTATTTCTGGTAAGGAAAGTCACTATTGTGCTCCCATTGCCATACACAGTGCAAATAGCACTGGCGTCTGTTCCCAGCATGTACAGTGTATTGGACTGAAGCGGTTCCACTGTTCTTGTTAGTTTCCTAAGCAGAATTGAACTAGATATGGCCCGTGTGTGTAGGAAGCACAGTTCTTTTGTTCTGAGCAAGCTCACTGTTCTGGCCCTATAGGAAACACAGTAGAGTAGAAGAGTGCTATTTTCTCAAAAGCAGAGTGTGTTTCTTGTAAGGCGAGCTAGTGTTTGTTTCCTAGTAATAAATGGAGTTGAATCACATGCAGTTTGTGGTGCTACGAGCAAGAGTTGTTTTCTGGTAAGGAAAGTCACTATTGTGCTCCGATTACCATACACAGTGCAAATAGTACTCGCGTCTGTACCCAGCAAGTACAGTGTATTGGACTGAATAGGAACTACTGTTCTTGTCAGTTTCCTAAGCAGAGTTGAACTACATATGGTCCGAGTGTGTAGGAAGCACAGTTCTTTTGTTCTGAGCAAGCTCACTGTTCGAACATCATAGGAAACACAGTAGAGTAGAAGAGTGCTCTTTTTTCTAAAGCATACTGTGTTTCTTGTAAGGCAAGCTAGCGTTTGTTTCCCAGTCCTAAATGGAGTTGAATCACATGCAGTTTCTGGTCCTACGAGCAAGAGTTGTTTTCTGGTAAGGAAAGTCACTATTGTGCTCCAATTGCCATACACAGTGCAAATAGCACTCGCGTATGTTGTCAGCAAGTACAGTGTATCAGACTGAAGAGGAGCTACTGTTCTTGTCAGTTTCCTAAGCAGAGTGGAACTAGATATGGCCCGTGTGTTTAGGAAGCACAGTTATTATGTTCTGAGCAAGCTCACTGTTCTGGCCCTGTAGGAAACACAGCAGAGTAGAAGAGTGTTCTTTTCTCTAAAGCAGAGTGTGTTTCTTGTAAGGCGAGCTTGCGTTTGATTCTTGGTCCTAAATGGAGTTGAGTCACATGCAGGTTTTGGTCCTAAGAGCAAGAGTTGTTTTCTGGTAAGAAGAGTCACTATTGTGCTCCCATTGCCATACACAGTGCAAATAGCACTCCCTTGTCTTCCCAGCAAGTACAGTGTATTGGACTGAAGAGAAGAGACTGCTCTTCTCAGTTTCCAAAGCAGAGTTGAACTAGATATGGCCCCTGTGTGTAGGAAGCACAGTTCTTTTGTTCTGAGCAAGCTCATTCTTTGGCCCCCATAGGAAACACAGTAGAGTAAAAGAGTGCTCTTTTATCAAAAGCAGAGTGTGTTTCTTGTAAGGCGAGCTAGCGTTTGTTTCCCAGACCTAAATGGAGTTGAATCACATGCAGTTTCTGGTCCTATGAGCAAGAGTTGTTTTCTGGTAAGAAAAGTCACTATTGCACTCCCATTGCCATACACAGTGCAAATAGCACTCCTGTCTGTTCGCAGCAAGTACAGTGTATTGGATAGAAGAGGATCTACTGTTCTTGTCAGGTTCCTAAGCAGACTTGAACTAGATATGGCCCTGTGTGTAGGAAGCAAAGTTTTTTTGTTCTGAGCAAGCTCACTGTTCAGAACCCATAGGAAACACAGTAGAGTAGAAGAGTGCTCTTTTCTCAAAAGCAGAGTGTGTTTCTTGTATGGCGAGCTAGCGTTTGTTTTCCAGTCCTAAATGGAGTTGAATCCAATGCAGTTTGTGGTCCTATGAGCAAGAGTTGTTTTCTGGTAAGGAAAGTAACTATTGCACTCCCATTGCCATACACAGTGCAAATATCCCTCCCGTCTGTTCCCAGTAAGTACAGTGTATTGGACTGAAAAGGAGCTACCGTTCTTCTCAGTTTCCTAAGCAGAGTTGAACTAGATATGGCCTGTGTATGTAGGAAGCACAGTTCTTTTGTTCTGAGTAAGCTGATTGTTCTGGCCCTATAGGAAACACAATTGAGTAGAAGAGTGCTCTTTTCTCAAAAGCAGAGTGTGTTTCTTGTAAGGCGAGCTAGCGTTTGTTTCCCAATCCTAAATGGAGTTGAATCACATGCAGTTTCTGGTCCTATGAGCAAGAGTTGTTTTGTGGTATGAAGAGTCACAATTGTGCTCCCATTGTCATACACAGTGCAAATAGCACTCGCATCTGTTCCCAGCAAGTACAGTGTATTGGACGGAAGAGGATCTACTGTTCTTGTCAGTTTCCTAAGCAGAATTGAACTAGATACGGCTGTGTGTAGGAAGCACAGTTCTTTTGTTCTGAGCAAGCTCACTGTTCTGGCTCTAAAGGAAACACCGTAGAGTGTAAGAGTGCTCCTTCATCAAAAGCAGAGTGTGTTACTTGTAAGGCTAGGTAGCGTTTGTTTCCCAGTCCTAAATGGAGTTGAATCACATGCTGTTTTTGGTCCTACGAGCAAGAGTTGCTTTCTGGTAAGGAAAGTCACTATTGCACTCTCATTGTCATACACAGTGCAAATAGCACTCGCATCTGTTGCCAGCAGGTACAGTGTATTGGACTGAAGAGGAGCTACTTCTCTTGTCAGTTTCCTAAGCAGAGTTGAACTAGATATGGCCCGGGTGTAGGAAGCACAGTACTTTTGTTCTGAGCAAGTTCTCTGTTTGGACCCCATAGGAAACACAGTAGAGTAGAAGAGTGCTCTTTTCTCAAAAGCAGAGTGTGTTTCTTGTAAGGCGAGCTGGCGTTTCTTTCCCAGTCCTAAATGGAGTTGATTCACATGCAGTCTGGTCCTATGAGCAAGAGTTGTTTTGTGGTATAAAGAGTCACAATTACGCTCCCATTGTCATACACAGTGCATGTAGCACTCGCTTCTGTTCCCAGCAAGTACACTGTATTGGACTGAAGAGGATCTACTGTTCTTGTCAGTTTCCTAAGCACAATTGCACTAGATATGGCCATGTGTGTAGGAACCACAGTTCTTTTGTTCTGAGCAAGCTCACTGTTTTGGCGCTAAAGGAAACACAGTAGAGTAGAAGAGTGCTCCTTCCTCAAAAGCAGAGTGTGTTACTTGTAAGGCGAGCTAGCATTTGTTTCCCAGTCCTAAATAAAGTTGAATCACATGCAGTTTTTGGTCCTACGAGCAAGACTTGCTTTCTGGTAAGGAAAGTCACTATTGTGCTCCCATTGGCATACACAGTGCAAATAGCACTCGCATGTGTTGCCAGCAAGTACAGTGTATTGGACTGAAGAGGATCAACTTCTCTTGTCTGTTTCCTAAGCAGAGTTGAAGTAGATATGGCCCGGGTTTAGGAAGCACAATACTTTTGTTCTGAGCAAGTTCTCTGTTTGGACCCCATAGGAAACACAGTAGAGTAGAAGAGTGCTCTTTTCTCAAAAGCAGAGTGTGTTTCTTTTAAGGCGATCTAGCGTTTTTTTCCCAGTCCTAAATGGAGTTGAATCACATGCAATTTCTGGTCCTACGAGCAAGAGTTGTTTTCTGGTAAGAAGAGTCACTATTGCGCTCCCATTGTCATACACAGTGCAAATAGCACTGGCGTCTGTTCCCAGCAAGTACAGTGTATTGGACTGAAGAGGAGCTAATGTTCTTGTCAGGTTCCTAAGCAGAGTAGAACTAGATATGGCCCATGTGTGTAGGAAGCACAATTCTTTGTTCTGAGCAAGCTCACTGTTCAGATCCCATAGGAAACACAGTAGAGTAGAAGAGTGCTCTTTTCTCAAAAGCAGAGTGCGTTTCTTGTAAGGCGAGGTAGTGTTTGTTTCCCAGTAAGAAATCGAGTTGAATCCCATGCAGTTTCTGGTCCTACGCGCAAGAAATGTTTTCTGGTAAGAAGAGTCACTATTGCGCTCCCATTGCCATACACAGTGCAAATAGCACTCGCGTCTGTTCCCCGAAAGTACAGTGTATTGGACTGAAGAGAGGCTACTGTTCTTGTCAGTTTCCTGAGCAGAATTGAACTACATATGGCCCGTGTGTATAGGAAGCACAGTTCTCTTTTTCTGAGCAAGCTCACTGTTCTGGCCCTATAGGAAGCACAGTAGAGTAGAAGAATGCTCTTTTCTCAAAAGCAGAGTGTGTTTCTTGTAAGGCGAGCTAGTGTTTGTTGCCTAGTCCTAAATGGAGTTGAATCACATGCAGTTTCTGGTCCTATGAGCAAGAGTTTTTTCTGCTAAGGAAAGTCACTCTTGTGCTCCCATTGCCATACACAGTGCAAATAGCACTGGCGTCTGTTCCCAGCAAGTACAGTATATTGGACTGAATAGGAGCTAATGTTCTTGTCAGTTTCCTAAGCAGAGTAGAACTTGATATGGCCCGTGTGTGTAAGAAGCACAATTCTTTTGTTCTTAGCAAGCTCACTGTTCAGATCCCATAGGAAACACAGTAGATTAGAAAAGTGCTCTTTTCTCAAAAGCAGAGTGTGTTTCTTGTAATGCGAGGTAGTGTTTGTTTCCCAGTAAGAAATCGAGTTGAATCCCATGCAGTTTCTGGTCCTACGAGCAAGAGATGTTTCCTGGTAAGAAGAGTCACTGTTGCACTCCCATTGCCATACACAGTGCAAATAGCACTCGCGTCTGTTCCCAGCAAGTACAGTGTATTGGAGTGAAGAGTAGCTACTGTTCTTGTCAGTTTCCTAAGCAGAGTTGAACTAGATATGGAAGTGTGTGTAGGAAGTACAGTTCTTTTGTTCTGAGCAAGCTCAATGTTCAGACCCCATAGGAAACACAGTAGAGTAGAAGAGTGCTCTTTTCTCAAAAGCAAAGTGTGTTTCTTGTAACGTGAGCTAGCTTTGGTTTCCCAGTCCTAAATGCAGTTGAATCATATGCAGTTTCTGGTCCTACGAGCAAGAGTTGTTTTCTGGTAAGAAGAGTCACTATTGCGCTCCCATTGCCATACACAGTGCAAATAGCACTCGCGTCTGCTCCCAGCAAGTACAGTGTATTGGACTGAAGTGGATCTACTATTCTTGTTAGTTTCCTAAGCAAAATGAACTAGATATGGCCGTGTGTGTAGGAAGCACATTTCTTTTGTTCTGAGCAAGCTCACTGTTTTGGCTCTATAGGAATCACAGTAGAGTAGAAGAGTGCTATTTCTCAAAAGCAGAGTGTGTTACTTGTAAGGCGAGCTAGCGTTTGTTTCCCAGTCCTAAATGGAGTTGAATCACATGCATTATTTGGTTCTACGAGCAAGAGTTCCTTTCTGGTAAGGAAAGTCACTATTGCGCTCCCATTGTCATACACAGTGCAAATAGCACTCGCATGTGTTGCCAGCAAGTACAGTGTATTAGACTGAAGAGGAGCTACTTCTCTTGTCAGTTTCTTATGCAGAGTTGAACTAGATATGGCCCGGGTGTAGGAAGCACAGTACTTTTGTTCTGAGCAAGTTCTCTGTTTGGACCCCATAGGAAACACAGTAGAGTAGAACAGTGCTCTTTTCTCAAAAGCAGAGTTTGTTTCTTGTAAGGCGAGCTAGCGTTTTTTTCCCAGTCCTAAATGGAGTTGAATCACATGTAATTTCTGGTCCTACGAGCAACAGTTGTTTTCTGGTAAGAAGAGTCACTATTGCGCTCCCATTGTCATACACAGTGCAAATAGCACTGGCGTCTGTTCCCAGCAAGTACAGTGTATTGGACTGAAGAGGAGCTATGTTCTTGTCAGTTTCCTAAAGAGCAGAAATAGATATGGCCCGTGTGTGTAGGAAGCACAATTCTTTTGTTCTTAGCAAGCTCACTGTTCAGATCCCATAAGAAACTCAGTAGAGTAGAAGAGTGCTCTTTACTAAAAAGCAGAGTGTGTTTGTTTTCCAGTAAGAAATCGAGTTGAATCCCATGCAGTTTCTGGTCCTACGAGCAAGAGATGCTTTCTGGTAAGAAGAGTCACTATTGCGCTCCCATTGCCATACCCAGTGCAAATAGCACTCGCGTCTGTTCCCCGCAAGTACAGTGTATTGGACTGAAGAGGAGCTACTGTTCTTGTTAGTTTCCTAAGCAGAGTTGAACTATATATGGCCCGTGTGTGTAGGAAGCACAGTTCTTTTGTTCTGAGCAAGCTCACTGTAAGGACCACATAGGAAACACAGTAGAGTAGAAGAGTGCTCTTTTCTCAAAAGCAGAGGGTGTTTCTTGTAAGGCGAGCTGGCGTTGGTTTCCCAGTCCTAAATGCAGTTGAATCACATGCATTTTCTGGTCCTATGAGCAAGAGTTGTTTTCTGGTAAGAAGAGTCACTATTGCACTCCAATTATCATACACAGGGCAAATAGCACTGGCATATGCTCCCAGCAAGTACAGTGTATTGGACTGAAGAGGATCTACTATTCTTGTTAGTTTCCTAAGCAAAATTGAACTAGATATGGCCGTGTGTGTAGGAAGCACATTTCTTTTGTTCTGAGCAAGCTCACTGTTTTGGCCCTATAGGAATCACAGTAGAGTAGAAGAGTGCTCTTTTCTCAAAAGCAGAGTGTGTTTCTTGTAAGGCGATCTAGCGTTTGTTTCCCAGTCCTAAATGGAGTTGAATCACATGCAGTTTTTGGTCCTACAAGCAAGAGTTGTTTTCTGTAAAGGAAAGTCACTATTGTGCTCCCATTGCCACACACAGTACAAATAGGACTCGCGTCTGTTCCCACCAAGTACAGTGTATTGGACTGAAGAGGAGCTACTGTTCTTGTCAGTTTCCTAACCAGAGTTGAACTAGATATGGCTCGAGTGTGTAGGAAGCACAGTTCTTTTGTTCTGAGCAAGCTCACTATTCTGGCCCTTTAGGAAACACAGTAGAGTAGAAGAGTGCTCTTTTCTCAAAAGCAGAGTGTGTTTCTTGTAAGGCGATCTAGCGTTTGTTTCCCAGTCCTAAATGGAGTTAAATCACATGCAGTTTCTGGTCCTACGAGGAAGAGTTGTTTTCTGGTAAGAAGAGTCACTATTGCGCTCCCATTGTCATACACAGGGCAAATAGCACTGGAGTCTGTTCCCAGCAAGTACAGTTTACTGGACTGAAGAGGAGCTACTGTTCTTGTCAGTTTCCTAAGCACAGTTAAACTAGATATGACCCATGTGTGTAGTAAGCACAGTTCTTTGGTTTTAAGCAAGCTCACTCTTCAGACCCCATAGGAAACCCAGTAGAGTAGAAGAGTGCCCTTTTCTCAAAAGCAGAGTGTGTTTCTTGTAAGGCGAGCTAGCGTTTGTTTCCCAGTCCTAAATGGAGTTGAATCACATGTAATTTCTGGTCCTACGAGCAACAGTTGTTTTCTGGTAAGAAGAGTCACTATTGCGCTCCCATTGTCATACACAGTGCAAATAGCACTGGCGTCTGTTCCCAGCAAGTACAGTGTATTGGACTGAAGAGGAGCTATGTTCTTGTCAGTTTCCTAAAGAGTAGAAATAGATATGGCCCGTGTGTGTAGGAAGCACAATTCTTTTGTTCTTAGCAAGCTCACTGTTCAGATCCCATAGGAAACTCAGTAGAGTAGAAGAGTGCTCTTTACTCAAAAGCAGAGTGTGTTTGTTTCCCAGTAAGAAATCGAGTTGAATCCCATGCAGTTTCTGGTCCTATGAGCAAGAGATGCTTTCTGGTAAGAAGAGTCACTATTGCGCTCCCATTGCCATACCCAGTGCAAATAGCACTCGCGTCTGTTCCCCGCAAGTACAGTGTATTGGACTGAAGAGGAGCTACTTTTCTTGTTAGTTTCCTAAGAAGAGTTGAACTAGATATGGCCCGTGTGTGTAGGAAGCACAGTTCTTTTGTTCTGAGCAAGCTTACTGTAAGGACCACATAGGAAACACAGTAGAGTAGAAGAGTGCTCTTTTCTCAAAAGCAGAGTGTGTTTCTTGTAAGGCGAGCTAGCTTTGGTTTCCCAGTCCTAAATGCAGTTGAATCACATGAATTTTCTGGTCCTACGAGCAAGAGTTGTTTTCTGGTAAGAAGAGTCACTATTGCGTTCCAATTATCATACACAGGGCAAATAGCACTGGCGTCTGCTCCCAGCAAGTACAGTGTATTGGACTGAAGAGGATCTACTATTCTTGTTAGTTTCCTAAGCAAAATTGAACTAGATATGGCCGTGTGTGTAGGAAGCACATTTCTTTTGTTCTGAGCAAGCTCACTGTTTTGGCCCTATAGGAATCACAGTAGAGTAGAAGAGTGCTCTTTTCTCAAAAGCAGAGTGTGTTTCTTGTAAGGCTATCTAGCGTTTGTTTCCCAGTCCTAAATGGAGTTGAATCACAGGCAGTTTTTGGTCCTACAAGCAAGAGTTGTTTTCTGTTAAGGAAAGTCACTATTGTGCTCCCATTGCCACACCCAGTACAAATAGGACTCGCGTCTGTTCCCACCAAGTACAGTGTATTGGACTGAAGAGGAGCTACTGTTCTTGTCAGTTTCCTAACCAGAGTTGAACTAGATATGGTTCGAGTGTGTAGGAAGCACAGTTCTTTGTTCTGAGCAAGCTCCCTGTTCTGGCCCTACAGGAAACACAGTAGAGAAGAAGAGTGCTCTTTTCTCAAAAGCAGAGTGTGTTACCTGTAAGGCGAGCTAGTGTTTGTTTCCCAGTCCTAAATGGAATTGAATCACATGCAGTATCTGGTCATACAAGCAAGAGTTGTGTTCTGGTAAGAAGAGTCACTATTGCCTTCCCATTGTCATACAGAGGGCAAATAGCACTGTCGTCGGTTACCAGCATGTACAGTGTATTGGACTGAAGAGGATCTACTGTTCTTGTCAGTTTCCTAAGCAGAATTGAACTAGATATGGCCGTGTGTGTAGGAAGCACAGTTCTTTTGTTCTGAGTCCGCTGACTGTTCTGACCCTATAGGAAACACAGTAGAGTAGAAGATTGCTCTTTTCTCAAAAGCAGAGTGTCTTTCTTGTAAGGTGACCTAGTGTTTGTTTCCCAGTCCTAAATGGAGTTGAGTCATATGCAGTTTCTGGTCGTATGAGCAAGAGTTGGTTTCTGGTAAAAGAGTCACCATTGAGCTCCCACTGCCATTCACAGTGCAAATAGCCCTCACGTCTGTTCCCAGCAAGTACAGTGTATTGGACTGAAGAGGAGCTACTGTTCTTGTCAGTTTCCTAAGCAGAGTTGAACTAGATATGGCCCATATGCGTAGAAAGCCCAGTCCTATTTTTCTGAGAAAGTTAACTTTTCTGACCCCATATGAAACTCATTAGAATAGAAGAGTGCCGTTTTCTCAAAAGCAGATTGTGTTTCTTGTAAGGTGAGCTAGTGTTTGTTTCCCAGTTCTAAATGGAGATGAGTCACATGCAGTTTCTGGTCGTAAGAGCAAGAGTTGTTTTCTGGTAAGAAGAGTTACTATTGTGCTCCCACTGCCATACACAGTGCAAATAGCACTAGTGTCTGTTCCCAGCAAGTACAGTGTATTGGACTGAAGAGGAGCTACTGTTCTTGTCAGTTTCCTAAGCAGAGTTGAAGTAGATATGGCCCGTGTGTGTAGGAAGCACAGTTCTTTTGTTCTGAGCAAGCTCACTGTTCTGGCCCTACAGGAAACACAGTAGAGTAGAAGAGTGCTCTTTTCTCAAAAGCAGAGTGTGTTTTTTGTAAGGCGAGCTTTCGTTTGTTCCCCAGACCTAAATGGAGTTAAATCACATGCAGTTTCTATTCCTACTAGCAAGAGTTGTTTTCTGGTAAGAGGAGTCACTTTTGCACTCCCATTGTCATACACAGTGCAAACAGCTCTCACGTCTGTTCCCAGCAAGTACAGTGTATTGGACTGAAGAGGAGCTACTGTTCTTGTCAGTTTCCTAAGCAGAGTTGAACTAGATAAGGCCCATGTGTGTAGGAAGCACAGTTCCTTTGTTCTGAGCAAGCTCACTGTTCGGACCCCATAGGAAACACGGTAGAGTAGAAGAGTGCTCTTTTCTCAAAAGCAGAGTTTGTTTCTTTTAAGGCGAGCTAGAGTTTGTTTCCCAGTCCTAAATGGAGTTGAATCACATGCAGTTTTCAGTCCTATGAGCAAGAGTTGTTTTCTGGTAAGGAAAGTCACTATTGCGCTCCCATTGCCATACACAGTGAAAATAGCACTCGCGTCTGTTCCCAGCAAGTACAGTGTATTGGACTGAAGAGGAGCTACTGTGCTTGTCAGTTTCCTAAGCAGAGTTGAACTAGATATGTCCGTGTGTGTAGGAAGCACAGTTCTTTTGTTCTGAGCAATCTCACTGTTCGGACCCCATAGGAAACACAACAGAGTAGAAGGGTGCTCTTTTCTCAAAAGTAGAGTATGTTTCTTGTAAGGCGAGCTAGCACTTGTTTTCCAGTCCTAAATGGAGTTGAATCACATGCAGGTTTTGGTCCTACGAGCAAGAGCTGTTTTCTGGTAAGAAAGTCATTATTGTGCTCCCATTGGCATATACAGTACAAATAGCATTCACGTCTGTTCCCAGCAAGTACAGTGTATTGGACTGAAGAGGAGCTACTACTCTCGTCAGGTTCCTAAGCAGAGTTGAACTAGATATGGCCCGTGTGTAGCAAGCACAGTTCTTTTGTTCTGAGCAAGCTCACCGTTCAGACCCTATAGGAAACACAGTAGAGTAGAAGAGTGCTCTTTTTTCAAAAGCAGAGTGTGTTTATTGTAAGGCAAGCTGGTGTTTGTTTCCCAGTCAGAAATGGAGTGGAATCCCATGCAGTTTCTGGTCCTACCAGCAAGAGTTGTTTTCTGGTAAGGAAAGTCACTATTGCACTCCCATTGCCATACACAGTGCAAAAGGACTCGCGTCTGTTCCCAGCAAGTACAGTGTATTGGACTGAAGAGGAGCTACTGTTCTTGTCACTTTCCTAAGCAGAGTTGAACTAGATATGGCCCGTGTGTGTAGGAAGCGCAAATCTTTTGTTCTGTGCAAGCTCACTGTTTGGACCCCATAGGAAACACAGTAGAGTAGTAGATTGCTCTTTTCTCAAAAGCAGAGTGTGTTTCTTGTAAGGCAAGCTAGCGTTTGTTTCCCAGTCCTAAATAGAGTTGAGTCCCATGCAGTTTCTAGTCGTATGAGCAAGAGTTGGTTTCTGGTAAGAAAAGTCACTATTGAGCTCCCACTGCCATTCACAGTGCAAATAGCCCTCACGTCTGTTCCCAGCAAGTACAGTGTATTGGACTGAAGAGGAGCTACTGTTCTTGTCAGTTTCTTAAGCAGAGTTGAACTAGATATGGCCCGTATGCGTAGAAAGCACAGTCCTATTGTTCTGAGAAAGTTAACTGTTCGGACCCCATATGAAACACATTAGAATAGAAGAGTGCCCTTTTCTCAAAAACAGATTGTGTTTCTTGTAAGGTGAGCTAGTGTTTGTTTCCCAGTTCTAAATGGAGATGAGTCACATGCAGTTTCTGGTCGTAAGAGCAAGAGTTGTTTTCTGGTAAGAAGAGTTACTATTGTGCTCCCACAGCCATACACAGTGCAAATAGCACTAGCGTATGTTCCCAGCAAGTACAGTGTATTGGACTGAAGAGGAGCTACTGTTCTTGTCAGTTTCCTAAGCAGAGTTGAACTAGATATGGCCCGTGTGTGTAAGAAGCACAGTTCTTTTGTTCTGAGCAAGCTCACTGTTCTGGCCCTACAGGAAACAGTAGAGTAGAAGAGTGCTCTTTTCTCAAAAGCAGAGTGTGTTTTTTGTAAGGCGAGCTTTCGTTTGTTCCCCAGACCTAAATGGAGTTGAATCACATGCAGTTTCTATTCCTACTAGCAAGAGTTGTTTTCTGGTAAGAAGAGTCACTTTTGTGCTCCCATTGTCATACACAGTGCAAACAGCACTCACGTCTGTTCCCAGCAAGTACAGCGTATTGGACTGAAGAGGAGCTACTACTGTTGTCAGTTTCCTAAGCAGAGTTGAACTAGATATGGCCCGTGTGTAGCAAGCACAGTTCTTTTGTTCTGAGCAAGCTCACCGTTCGGACCGCATAGGAAACCAAGTGGACTAGAAGAGTGCTTTTTTCTCAAAAGCACAGTGTGTTTCTTGTAAGGAGAGCTAGCGTTTGTTTTTCCAGTCCTAAATGGAGTTAAATCACATGCAGTTTCTGGTCCTACAAGCAAGAGTTGTTTTCTGGTAAGAAGAGTCACTATTGCGCTCCCATTGTCATACAGAGGGCAAATAGCACTGGCGTCGGTTCCCAGCATGTACAGTGTAGTGTACTGAAGAGGATCTAATGTTCTTGTCAGTTTCCTAAGCAGAATTGAACTAGATATAGCCGTGCGTGTAGGAAGCACAGTTCTTTTGTTCTGAGCCAGCTGACTGTTCTGGCCCAATAGGAAACACAGTGGAGTATAAGAGTGCTCTTTTCTCAAAAGCAGAGTATGTTTCTCGTAAGGTGAGCTAGTGTTTGTTTCCCAGTCCTAAATGGAGTTGAGTCACATGTAGTTTCTTGTCGTTTGAACAAGAGTTGTTTTCTGGTAAGAAGAGTCACTATTGAGCTCCCACTGCCTTTCACAGTGCAAATAGCCCTCAAGTCTGTTCCCAGCAAGTACAGTGTATTGGACTGAAGAGGAGCTACTGTTCTTGACAGTTTCCTAAGCAGAGTTGAACTAGATATGGCCGGTATGCGTAGAAAGCACAGTCCTATTGTTCTGAGAAAGCTAACTGTTCGGACCCAATATGAAACACATTAGAATAGAAGAGTGCCCTTTTCTCAAAAGCAGAGTGTGTTTCTTGTAAGGCGAGCTAGCGTTTGTTCCCAGTCCTAAATGGAGTTGAATCATATGCAGATTCTGGTCGTATGAGCAATAGTATTTTTTTTTGGTAAGAAGAGTCACTATTGCGCTCCCATTGTCATACACAGGGCATATAGTACTGGCTTCGGTTCCCAGCATATACAGTGTATTGGACTGAAGAGGATCTACTGTTCTTGTCAGTTTCCTAAGCAGAATTGAAGTAGATATGGCCGTGGGTGTAGGAAACACAGTTCTTTTGTTCTGAGCATGCTCACTCCTCTGGCCTTACAGGAAACACAGTAGAGTAGAAGAGTGCTCTTTTCTCAAAAGCAGAGTGTGTTTCTTGTAAGGTGAGCTAGTGTTTGTTTCCCATTCCTAAATGGAGTTGAGTCACATGCAGTTTCTGGTCCTATGAGCAAGAGTTGTTTTCTGGTAAGAGGAGTCACTATTGAGCTCCCATTGCCATACACAGTGCTAATAGCATTTGCGTCTTTTTCCAGCAAGTACAGTGTATTGGACTGAAGAGGGGCTACTGTTCTTCTCAGTTTCCTAAGCAGAGTTGAACTAGATATGGCCCGTGTGTGTAGAAAGCACAGTTCTTTTATTCTGAGCAAGCTCACTGTTCTGGCCCTATAGAAAACACAGTAAAGTAGTAGAGTGCTCTTTTCTCAAAAGCAGAGTGTGTTTCTTGTAAGGCGAGCTGGTGTTTGTTTCCCAGTCAGAAATGGAGTGGAATCCCATGCAGTTTCTGGTCCTACCAGCAAGAGTTGTTTTGTGGTAAGGAAAGTCACTATTGCGCTCCCCATGACATACACAGTTCAAAAGGACTCGCGTCCTGTTCTAAGCAAGTACAGTGTATTGGACTGAAAAGGAGCTACTGTTCTTGTCAGTTTCCTAAGCAGAGTTGAACTAGATATGGCCCGTAAGCGTAGGAAGCACAGTTCTTTTGTTCTGAGCAAGCTCAATGTTCTGGCCCTACAGGAAACACAGTAGAGTACAAGAGTGCTCTTTTCTCAAAAGCAGAGTGTGTTTCTTGTAAGGAGAGATAGTGTTTGTTTCCCAGTCAGAAATGGAGTGGAATCCCATGCAGTTTCTGGTCCTACCAGCAAGAGTTGTTTTCTGGTAAGGAAAGTCACTATTGCGCTCCCATTGCCATACATAGTGCAAAAGGACTCGCGTCTGTTCCCAGCAAGTACAGTGTATTGGACTGAAGAGGAGCTATTGTTCTTGTCAGTTTCCTAAGCAGAGTTGAAATAGATATGGCCCATGTGTGTAGGAAGCACAAAACTTTTGTTCTGTGCAAGCTCACTGTACGGACCCCATAGGAAACACAGTAGAGTAGAAGAGTGCTCTTTTCTCAAAAGCAGAGTGTGTTTCTTGTAAGGCGAGCTAGCGTTTGTTTCCCAGTCCTAAATGGAGTTGAATCACATGCAGTTTTCGGTCCTATGAGCAAGAGTTGTTTTCTGGTAAGGAAAGTCACTATTGTGCTCCCATTGCCATACACAGTGCAAATAGCACTCGCGTCTGTTCCCAGCAAGTACAGGTTATTGGACTGAAGTGGAGCTACTGTTCTTATCAGTTTCCTAAGCAGAGTTGAACTAGATATGTCCGTGTGTGTAGGAAGCACAGTTCTTTTGTTCTGAGCAATCTCACTGTTCGGACCCCATAGGAAACACAATAGAGTAGAAGGGTGCTCTTTTCTCAAAAGTAGAGTATGTTTCTTGTAAGGCGATCTAGCATTTGTTTCCCAGTCCTAAATGGAGTTGAATCACATGCAGTTTTTGATCCTACGAGCAAGAGCTGTTTTCTGGTAAGAAAGTCACTATTGCGCACCCTTTCATACAGAGTACAAATAGCATTCGCGTCTGTTCCCAGCAAGTACAGTGTATTGGACTGAAGAGGAGCTACTGTTCTTGTCAGTTTCCTAAGCAGAACTGAACTAGATATGGCCCGTTTGTGTAGGAAGCACAATTCTTTTGTTCTGAGCAAGTTCACTGTTCGGACCCCATAGGAAACACAGTAGAGTAGAAGAGTGCTCTTTTCTCAAAAGCAGAGTGTGTGTCTTGTAAGGCGAGCTAGCGTTTATTTCCCAGTTCTAAATGGAGTTGAATCACATGCAGTTTTTGGTCCTACCAGCAAGAGTTGTTTTCTGGTAAGGAAAGTCACTATTGCGCTCCCATTGCCATACACTGTGCAAATAGCACTCGCGTCTTTTCCCAGCAAGCACAGTGTATTGGAATGAAGAGGATCTTCTGTTCTTGTCAGTTTCCTAATCAGAATTGAACTAGATATGACCCGTGTGTGTGGGAAGCACAGTTCTTTTGTTCTGAGCAAGCTCACTCTTCTGACCCCATAAGAAACACAGTAGAGTAGAAGAGAGATCTTTTCTCAAAAGCAGAGTGTGTTTCTCATAAGGCGATCTAGTATTTGTTTCTCAGTCCTAAATGGAGTTGAGTCACATGCAGTTTCTGGTCGTATGAGCAAGAGTTGTTTTCTGGTAAGTAGAGTCACTATTTTGAACCCATTGCCATACACAGTGCAAAAAGCAATTGCGTCTGTTCCCAGCAAGTACAGTGTATTGGACTGAAGAGGAGCTACTGTTCTTATCAGTTTCCTAAGCAGAGTTGAACTAGATATGGCCCGTGTGTGTAGGAATCACAGTTCTTTTGTTCTGAGCAAGCTCACTGTTCTTTTTCTATAGGAAACACAGAAGAGTAGAAGAGTGCTCTTTTCTCAAAAGCAGAGTGTGTTTCTTGTAAGGCGAGCTTGTGTTTGTTTCTCAGTCCTAAATGGAGTTGAATCACATGCAGTTTCTGGTTCTACGAGCAAGAGTTGTTTTCTGGTAAGGAAAGTCACTATTGCGCTCCCATTGCCATACACAGTGCAAAAAGCAATTGCGTCTCTTCCCAGCAAGTACAGTGTATTGGACTGAAGAGGAGCTGCTGTTCTTATCAGTTTCCTGAGCAGAGTTGAACTAGATATGGCCCGTGTGTGTAGGAATCACAGTTCTTTTTTCTGAGCAAGCTCACTGTTCTTTCCCTATAGGAAACACAGTAGAGTAGAAGAGTGCTCTTTTCTCAAAAGCAGAGTGTGTTTCTTGTAAGGCGAGCTAGTGTTTGTTTCTCAGTCCTAAATGGAGTTGAATCACATGCAGTTTCTGGTCCTACGAGCAAGAGTTGTTTTCTGGTAAGGAAAGTCACTATTGTGCTCCCATTGCCATACACAGTGCAAATAGCACTCGCGTCTGTTCCCAGCAAGTACAGTGTATTGGACTGAAGAGGAGCTACTGTTCTTATCAGTTTCCTAAGCAGAGTCGAACTAGATATGGCCTGTGTGTGTAGGAATCACAGTTCTTTTGTTCTGAGCAAGCTCACTGTTCTTTTTCTATAGGAAACACAGTAGAGGAGAAGAGTGCTCTTTTCTCTAAAGCAGAATGTGTTTCTTGTAAGGCGAGCTAGTGTTTGTTTCCCAGTCCTAAATGGAGTTGAATCACATGCAGTTTCTGGTCCTACAAGCAAGAGTAGTTTTCTGGTAAGAAGAGTCACTATTGTGCTCCCATTTTCAAACACAGGGCAAATAGCACTGGCGTCTGTTCCCAGCATGTACAGTGTATTGGACTGAAGAGGATCTACTGTTCTTGTAGGTTTCCTAAACAGAATTGAATTAGATATGGCCGTGTGTGTAGGAAGCACAGTTATTTTGTTCTGAGCAAGCTTGCTGTTCGGACCCCATAAGAAATACAGTAGAGTAGAAGAGTGCTATTTTCTCAAAAGCAGAGTATGTTTCTTGTAAGGCGAGCTTGTGTTTGTTTCCCAGTCAGAAATGGAGTTGAATCGCATGCAGTTTCTGGTCCTACGAGCAAGAGTTGTTTTCTGTTAAAGAAAGTCACTATTGGGCTCCCATTGTCATACACAGGGCAAATAGCAGTGGCGTTGGTTCCCAGCATGTACAGTGTATTGGACTGAAGAGGATCTACTGTTCTTGTCTGTTTCCTAAGCAGAATTGAACTAGATATGGTCGTGTGTGTAGGAAGCACAGTTCTTTTGTTCTGAGCAAGCTCACTGTTCGGACCCCATAGGAAACACAGTAGAGTAGAAGAGCGCTCTTTTCTCAAAAGAAGAGTGTGTTTCTTGTAAGGCGAGCCAGCGTTTGTTTCTCAGTCCTAAATGGAGTTGAAACACATGCAGTTTCTGGTCCTATGAGCAAGAGTTTTTCTGGTAAGGAAAATCACTATTGCCCTCCCATTGCCATACACAGTACAAATATCACTGGCGTCTGTTCCCAGCAAGTACAGTGTATTGGACTGAAGAGGAGCTACTGTTCTTATCAGTTTCCTAAGCAGAGTTGAACTAGATATGGCCCGTGTGTGTAGGAATCACAGTTCTTTTATTCTGAGCAAGCTCACTGTTCTTTCCCTATAAGAAACACAGTAGAGCAGAAGAGTGCTCTTTTCTCAAAAGCAGAGTGTGTTTCTTGTAAGGCGAGCTAGTGTTTTTTTCTCAGTCCTAAATGGAGTTGAATCACATGCAGTTTCTGGGCCTATGAGCAAGAGTTGTTTTCTGGTAAGGAAAGTCACTATTGTGCTCCCATTGCCATACACAGTGCAAATTGGACTAGCGTCTGTTCCCAGCAAGTATAGTGTATTGGACTGAAGAGGAGCTATTGTTCCTGTCAGTTTCATAAGCAGAGTTGAACTATGTATGGTCCGTGTGTGTAGGAAGCACAGTTCCTTGTTCTGAGCAAGCTCACGTTTCAGACACCATAGGAAACACAGTAGAGTAGAAGAGTGCCCTTTTCTAAAAAGCAGAGTGTGTTTCTTGTAAGACGAGCTAGCGATTGTTTCCCAGTCCTAAATGGAGTTGAATCACATGCAGTTTCTGGTTCTACGAGCAAGAGTTGTTTTCTGGTAAGGAAAGTCACTATTGTGCTCCCATTGCCATACACAGTGCAAAAGCAATTGCGTCTCTTCACAGCAAGTACAGTGTAATGGACTGAAGAGGAGCTACTGTTCTTATCAGTTTCCTAAGCAGAGTTGAACTAGATATGGCCCGTGTATGTAGGAAGCACACTTCTTTTGTTCTGAGCAAGCTCACTGTTCTTTCCCTCTAGGAAACACAGTAGAGTAGAAGAGTGCTCTTTTCTCAAAAGCAGAGTATGTTTCTTGTAAGGCGAGCTAGTGTTTGTTTCCCAGTCCTAAATGGAGTTGAATCACATGCAGTTTCTGGTCCTACTAGCAATAGTTGTTTTCTGGTAAGGAATGTCACTATTGTGCTCCCATTGCCATACACAGTGCAAATAGCACTCGCGTCTGTTCCCAGCAAGTAGAGTGTATTGGACTGAAGAGGAGCTACTGTTCTTGTCAGTTTCTTAAGCAGAGTTGAACTAGATATGGCCCATGTGTGTAGGAAGCACAGTTCTTTGGTTCTGAGCAAGCTCAGTTTTCAGACGCAATAGGAAACACAGTAGAGTAGAAGATTGCTCTTTTCTCAAAAGTGGAGTGTGTTTCTTGTAAGGCGAGCTAGCGTCTGTTTCCCAGTCCTAAATGGAGTTGAATCACATGCAGTTTCTGGTTCTACGAGCAATAGTTGTTTTCTGGTAAGGAAAGTCACTATTGTGCTCCCATTGCCATACACAGTGCAAATAGCACTCGCGTCTGTTCCCAGCAAGTACAGTGTATTGGACTGAAGAGGAGCTACTGTTCTTATCAGTTTCCTAAGCAGAGTAAAACTAGATATTGCCCGTGTGTGTAGGAAGCACAGTTCTTTTGTTCTGTGCAAGCTCACTGTTCTTTCTCTATAGGAAACACAGTAGAGTAGAAGAGTGCTCTTTTCTCAAAAGCAGAGTATGTTTCTTGTAAGGCGAGCTAGTGTTTGTTTCCCAGTCCTAAATGGAGTTGAATCACTTGCAGTTTCTGGTCCTACAAGCAAGAGTACTTTTCTTGTAAGAAGAGTCACTTTTGTGCTCCCATTTTCAAACACAGGGCAAATAGCACTGGCGTCTGTTCCCAACATATACAGTGTATTGGACTGAAGTGTATCTACTGTTCTTGTCAGTTTCCTAATCAGAATTGAAATAGATATGGCCCGTGTTTGTAGGAAGCACAGTTCTTTTGTTCTGGGCAAGCTCACTGTTCTGGCCCTATAGGAAACACAGTAGAGTAGAAGAGGGCTCTTTTCTCCAAAGCAGAGTGTGTTTCTTGTAAAACGAGCTAGTGTGTGTTTCCCAGTCCTAAATGGAGTTGAGTCACATGCAGTTTCTGGTCCTACCAGCAAGAGATGTTTTCTGTTAAGAAGAGTCACTATTGCGCTCCAATTATCATACACAGGGCAAATAGAACTGGCGTCTGTTCCCAGCATGTACAGTGTATTGGACTGAAGTGTATCTACTGTTCTTGTCAGTTTCCTAATCAGAATTGAACTAGATATGTCCAGTGTGTGTAGGAAGCACAGTTCTTTTGTTCTGAGCAAGCTCACTGTTCTTGCCCTATATTAAACACAATAGAGTAGAAGAGTGCTTTTTTCTCAAAAGCAGAGTGTGTTTCTTGTAAGGCAAGATAGTGTTTGTTTCCCAGTCCTAAATGGAATTGAGTCACATGCAGTTTCTGGTCCTACGAGCAAGAGTTGTTTTCTGGTAAGAAGAGTCACTATTGCGCTCCCATTGCCATACTCAGTACAAATAGCACTCGCGTCTGTTCCCAGCAAGTACAGTGTATTGGACTGAAGAGGAGCTACTGTTCTTGTCATTTCACTAAGTAGAGTTGAACTAGATATGGCCCGTGTGTGTAGGAAGCATAGTTATTTTGTTTTGAGCAAGCTCACTGTTCTGGCCCTATAGGAAACACAGTAGAGTAGAAGAGTGCTATTTCTCAAAACAGAGTGTGTTTCTTGTAAGGTGAGCTGGTGTTTGTTTCCCAGTCAGAAATGGAGTGGAATCTCATGCAGTTTCTGGTCCGACGAGCAAGAGTTGTTTTCTGGTAAGAAGAGTCACTATTGAGCTCGCATTGCCATACACAGTGCAAATAGCACTCACGTCTGTTCCCAGCAAGTACAGTGTATTGGATTGAAGAGGAGCTACTGTTCTTGTCAGTTTCATAAGCAAAGTTGACCTAGATATGGCCCGTATGTGTAGGAAGCACAGTTCTTTTGTTCTGAGCAAGCTCACTGTTCTGGCCCTACAGGAAACACAGTAGAGTAGAAGAGTGCTCTTTTCTCAAAAGCAGAGTGTGTTTCTGGTAAGATGAGCTAGTGTTTGTTTCCCAGTCCTAAATGGAGTTGAGTCACATGCAGTTTCTGGTCGTATGAGCAAGAGTTGTTTTCTGGTAAGAATAGTCACTATTGAGCTCCCATTGCCATACACAGTGCAAATAGCACTCACGTCTGTTCCCAGCAAGTACAGTGTATTGGACTGACGAGGAGCTACTGTTCTTGTCAGTTTCCTAAGCAAAGTTGAACTAGATATGGCCCGTATGTGTAGGAAGCACAGTTCTTTTGTTCTGAGCAAGCTCACTGTTCTGGCCCTACAGGAAACACAGTATAGTAGAAGAGTGCTCTTTTCTCAAAAGCAGAGTGTGTTTCTTGTAAGGCGAGCTTCGTGTTTGTTCCCCAGACCTAAATGGAGTTGAATCACATGCAGTTTCTATTCCTACTAGCAAGAGTTGTTTTTTGGTAAGAAGAGTCACTATTGCGCTCCCATTGCCATACACAATGCAAATAGCACTCGCGTCTGTTCCCAGCAAGTACAGTGTATTGGATTGAAGAGGAGCTACTGTTCTTGTCAGTTATCATAAGCAGAGTTGAACTAGATATGGCCCGTATGCGTAGGAAGCACAGTTCTTTTTTCTGAGCAAGCTCACTGTTTGGACTCCTTAGGAAACACAGTAGAGTAGAAGAGTGCCCTTTTCTCAAAAGGAGAGTTTGCTTCTTGTAAGGCAAGCTAGCGTTTGTTTTCCAGTCCTAAATGGAGTTGAATCATATGCAGGTTCTGGTCTATGAGCAAGAGTTGTTTTCTGGTAAGAAGTGTCACTATTGCGCTCCCATTGTCATACACAGGCAAATAGCACTCACGTCTGTTCCAGCATGTACAGTGTATTGGACTGAAGTGTATCTACTGTTCTTGTCAGTTTCCTAAGCAGAATTGAACTAGATATGGCCCGTGTGTGTAGGAAGCACAGTTCTTTTGTTCTGGGCAAGCTCACTGTTCTGGCCCTATAGGAAACACAGTAAAGTAGAAGAGTGCTCTTTTCTCCAAAGCAGAGTGTGTTTCTTGTAAAACGAGCTAGTGTGTGTTTCCCAGTCCTAAATGGAGTTGAGTCACATGCAGTTTCTGGACCTACGAGCAAGAGATGTTTTCTGTTAAGAAGAGTCATATTGTGCTCCCATTGCCATACACAGTACAAATAGCACTCAGGTCTGTTCCCAGCAAGTACAGTGTATTGGACTGAAGAAGAGCTACTGTTCTTGTCAGTTCGCTAAGCAGAGTTGAACTAGATATGGCCCGTGTGTGAAGGAGGCATAGTTATTTTGTTCTGAGCAAGCTCACTGTTCTGGCCCTAAAGGAAACACAGTAGAGAAGAAGAGTGCTATTTCTCAAAAGCAGAGTGTGTTTCTTGTAAGGCGAGCTGGCGTTTGTTTCCAGTCAGAAATGGAGTTGAATCCCATGCAGTTTCTGGTCCTACCAGCAAGAGTTGTTTTCTGGTAAGGAAAGTCACTATTGCGCTCCTATTGCCATACACAGTGCAAAAGCACTCGCGTCTGTTCCCAGCAAGTACAGTGTATTGGACTGAAGAGGAGCTACTGTTCTTGTCAGTTTCCTAAGCAGAATTGAACTAGATATGGCCGTGTGTGTAGGAAGCATAGTTCTTTTGTTCTGTGCAAGCTCACTGTTGGACCCCATAGGGAACACAGTAGAGTAGAAGAGTGCTCTTTTCTCAAAAGCAGAGTGTGTTTCTGGTAAGATGAGCTAGTGTTTGTTTCCCAGTCCTAAATGGAGTTGAGTCACATGCAGTTTCTGGTCGTATGAGCAAGAGTTGTGTTCTGGTAAAAAGAGACACTATTGAGCTCCAATTGCCATGCCCGGTGCGTGCAAATAGCACTCATGTCTGATCCCAGCAAGAACAGTGTATTGGACTGAGGTGGAACTACTGTTCTTGTCAGTTTCCTAATCAGAATTCAACTAGATATGGCCGGTGTGTGTAGGAAGCACAGTTATTTTGTTCTGAGCAAGCTCACTGTTCTTGCCCTATATTAAACACAGAAGAGTAGAAGAGTGCTTTTTTCTCAAAAGCAGAGTGTGTTTCTTGTAAGGCAAGCTAGTGTTTGTTTCCCAGTCCTAAATGGAGTTGAGTCACATGCAGTTTCTGGTCCTACGAGCAAGAGTTGTTTTCTGGTAAGAAGAGTCACTATTGCGCTCCCATTGCCATACACAGTACAAATAGCACTCGCGTCTGTTCCCAACAAGTACAGTGTATTGGATTGAAGAGGAGCTACTGTTCTTGTCAGTTTCATAAGCAAAGTTGACCTAGATATGGCCCGTATGTGTAGGAAGCACAGTTCTTTTGTTCTGAGCAAGCTCACTGTTCTGGCCCTACAGGAAACACAGTAGAGTAGAAGAGTGCTCTTTTCTCAAAAGCAGAGTGTGTTTTTTGTAAGGCGAGCTGGTGTTTGTTTTCCAGACCTAAATGGAGTTGAATCACATGCAGTATCTGGTCCTACAAGCAAGAGTTGTTTTCTGGTAAGAAGAGTCACTATTGCGCTACCATTGTCATACAAAGGGCAAATAGCACTGGCGTCGGTTCCCAGCATGTACAGTGTATTGGACTGAAGAGGATCTACTGTTATTGTCAGTTTCCTAAGAAGAATTGAACTAGATATGGCCGTATGTGTAGGAGGCACAGTTCTTTTGTTCTGAGTCAGCTGACTGTTCTGGCCCTATAGGAAACACAGTAGAGTAGAAGAGTGCTCTTTTCTCAAAAGCAGAGTGTGTTTCTTGTAAGGTGAGCTAGTGTTTGTTTCCCAGTCCTAAATGGAGTTGAGTCACATGCAGTTTCTGGTCCTATGAGCAAGAGTATTTTTCTAGTAAGAGGAGTCACTACTGAGCTCCCATTGCCATACACAGTGCAAATAGCACTTGTGTCTGTTTCTAGCAAGTACAGTGTATTGGACTGAAGAGGGGCTACTGTTCTTGTAAGTTTCCTAAGCAGAGTTGAACGAGATATGGCCGGTGCATGTAGGAAGCACAGTTCCTTTGTTCTGAGCAAGCTCACTGTTTTGGCACTATAGGAAACACAGTAGAGTAGAAAAGGGCTCTTTTCTCAAAAACAGAGTGTGTTTCTTCTAAGGCGAGCTAGCGTTTGTTTCTCAGTCCTAAATGGAGTTGAATCAAATGCAGTTTTTGTTCCTACGAGCAAGAGTTGTTTTCTGGTAAGAAGAGTCAGTATTGCGCTCCCAATGCCATACACAGTACATATAGCACTCGCGTTTGTTTAACGCAAGTACAGTGTATTGGTCTGAAGAGGAGCTACTGTTCTTGTCAGTTTCCTAAGCAGAGTTGAACTAGATATGGCCCGTGTGTGTAGGAAGCACAGTTCTTTTGTTCTGAGCAAGCTCACTGTTCGAACCCCATAGGAAACACAGTAGAGTAGAAGAGTGCTCTTTTCTCAAAAGCAGAGTGTGTTTCTTTTAAGGCGAGCTAGCATTTGTTTCCCAGTCCTAAATGGAGTTGAAATACACATGCAGTTTCTGGTCCTACTAGCAAGCGTTGTTTTCTGGTAAGAAGAGTCACTATTGTGCTCCCATTTTCATACACAATGCAAATAGCACTGGCGTCTGTTCCCAGCAAGTACAGTGTATTGGACTGAAGAGGATCTACTGTTCTTGTCAGTTTCCTGAGCACAATTGAACTAGATATGGCCATGTGTAGGAAGCACAGTTCTTTTGTTCTGAGCAAGCTCACTGTTCTGGCCCTGTAGGAAACACATTAGAGTAGAAGAGTGCTGTTTTCTCAAAAGCAGAGTGTGTTTCTTGTAAGGCGAGCTAGCGTTTGTTTCCAAGTTCTAAATGGAGTTGAATCACATGCAGTTTTTGGTCCTACACGCAAGAGTTGTTTTCTGTTAAGGAAAGTCACTATTGCGCTCCCATTGCCATACACAGTGCAAATAGCCCTCGCATCTGTTCCCAGCAAGTACAGTGTATTGGGCTGAAGAGGAGCTAATGTTCTTGTCATTTTCCTAAGCAGAGTTGAACTAGATATGGCCCGTGTGTGTAGGAAGCACAGTTCTTTTGTTCTGAGCAAGCTCACTGTTCTGATCCTACAGGAAACACAGTAGAGTAGAAGAGTGCTCTTTCCTCAAAAGCAGAGTGTGTTACTAGTAAGGCGAGCTAGTGTTTGTTTCCCAGTCCTAAATGGAGTTGAATCACATGCAGTTTCTGGTCCTAAGAGCAAGAGTTGTTTTCTGGTAAGAAGAGTCACTGTTGTGCTCCCATTGCTGTTCACAGTGCAAATAGCACTCGCGTCTGTTCCCAGCAAGTACAGTGTATTGGACTGAAGAGGAGCTACTGTTCTTGTTAGTTTCCTAAGCAGAGTTGAACTAGATATGGTCCGTGTGTGTAGGAAGCACAGTTCTTTTGTTCTGAGCAAGCTCACTGTTCTGGCGCTATAGGAAACACAGTAGAGTAGAAGAGTGCTGTTTTCTCAAAAGCAGAGTGTGTTTCTTTTAAGGTGAGCTAGCATTTGTTTCCAAGTCCTAAATGGAGTTGAATCACATGCAGTTTCTGGTCCTACACGCAAGAGTTGTTTTCTGGTAAGGAAAGTCACTATTGCGCTCCCATTGCTATACACAGTGCAAATAGCACTTGCATCTGTTCCCAGCAAGTACAGTGTATTGGACTGAAGAGGAGCTACTGTTCATGTCATTTTCCTAAGCAGAGTTGAATTAGATATGGCGTGAGTGTGTAGGAAGCACAGTTCTTTTGTTCTGAGCAAGCTCACTATTCGGATCCCGTAGAAAACACAGTAGAGTAGAAGAGTGCTCTTTACTCAAAAAGAAGACTGTGTTTCTTGTAAGGCGAGCTAGTGTTTCTTTCCCAGTCCTAAATGGAGTTGAATCACATACAGTTTTTGGTCCTACGAGCAAGAGTTGTTTTTTGGTAAGGAAAGTCACTATTGCGCTCCATTTCCATACACAGTACAAATAGCACTCGCGTCTGTTCGAAGCAAGTACAGTGTATTGGACTGAAGAGGAGCTACTGTTCTCGTCAGTTTCCAAAGCAGAGTTGAACTAGATATGGCCTGTGTGTGTAGGAAGCACAGTTCTTTTGTTCTGAGAAAGCTCACTGTTCTGGCCCTATAGGAAACACTGTAGAGTAGAAGAGTGATCTTTTCTAAAAAACTGAGTGTGTTTCATGTCAGGCGAGCTAGCGTTTGTTTCCCAGTCCAAAATGCAGCTGAATCACATGCAGTTTCTGGTCCTAGGAGCAAGAGTTGTTTTCTGGTAAGAAGAGTCACTATTGTGCTCCCATTGCCGTACACAGTGCAAATAGCACTCGCGTCTGTTCCCAGCAAGTACAGTGTATTCGACTGAAGAGGAGCTACTCTTCTTGTCAGTTTCCTAAGCAGGGTTGAACTAGATATGGCCCGTGTGTGTAGGAAGCACAGTTCTTTTGCTCTGAGCAAGCTCACTGTTCTGGCCCTATAGGAAACACAGTATAGTAGAAGAGTGCTCTTTTCTCAAAAGCAGAAAGTGTTTCTTGTAAGGCAAGCTAGTGTTTGTTTCTCAGTTCTAAATGGAGTAAATCACATGCAGTTTCTGGTCCTACGAGCAAGAGTTGTTTTCTGGTAAGAAGAGTCACTATTGCGCTCCCATTGCCGTACACAGTGCAAATAGCCCACGCGTCTGTTCCCAGCAAGTACAGTGTATTGGACTGAAGAGGAGCTACTGTTCTTGTCAGTTTCCTATGCAGAATTGAACTAGATATGGCCCGTGTCTAGGAAGCACAGTTCTTTTGTTCTGAGCAAGCTCACTGTTATGGCCCTACAGGAAACACAGTAGAGTAGAAGTGTGACCTTTTCTCAAAGCAGAGCGTGTTTCTTGTAAGGCAAGCTAGCGTTTGTTTCCCAGTCCTAAGTGGAGTTGAATAACATGCAGTTTTTGGTCCTATGAGCAAGAGTTGTTTTCTGGTAATAAGAGTAACTATTGCGCTCCCATTGTCATACAGAGGGCAAATAGCCCTGGGGTCTGTTCCCAGCATGTACAGTGTATTGGACTGAAGAAGATCTACTGTTCTTGTCAGGACCTAAGAAGAGTTGAATTACATATGGCGCGAGTGTGTAGGAAGCACAGTTTTTTTGTTCTCAGCAACCTCACAGTTCAGACCGCATAGAAATCACAGTAGAGTTGAAAAGTGTACTTTACTCAAGAAGAAGAGTGTGTTTCTTGTAAGGTGAGCTAGCGTTTGTTTCCCAGTCCAAAATGGAGTTGAATGACATTCACTTTCTGGTCCTACGAACAAGAGTTGTTTTCTGGTAAGAAGAGTAACTATTGTGCTCCCATTGCTGTACACAGTGCAAATAGCACTCGCGTATGTGCCCAGCAAGTACAGTGTATTGGACTGAAGAGGAGCTACTGTTCTCGTCAGGTTCCTAAGCAGAGTTGAACTAGATATGGCTCATGTGTGTAGGAAGCACAGTTCTTTTGTTCTGAGCAAGCTCACTGTTCTGGCCCTATAGGAAACACAGTAGAGTAGAAGAGTGCTCTTTTCTCAAAGCAGAGTGTGTTTCTTGTAAGGCGGGCTAGCGTTTGTTTCCCAGTCCTAATTGGAGTTGAATCACATGCAGTTTTTGGTCCTATGAGCAAGAGTTGTTTTCTGGTAAGGAAAGACATTATTGCGCTCGCATTTCCATACACAGTGCAAATAGCACTGGCGTCTGTTCCCAGCAAGTACAGTGTATTGGACTGAAGCGGAGCTACTGTTCTTGTCAGTTTCCTAAGCAGAGTTGAACTAAATATTGCCCCTGTGTGTAGGAAGCACAGTTCTTTTGTTCTGAGCAAGCTCACTGTTCAGACCTAATAGGAAACACAGTAGAGTAGAAGAGTGCTCTTTTCTCAAAAGCAGAGTGTGTTTCTTTAAGGTGAGCTAGCGTTTGTTTCCCAGTCCTAAATGGAGTTGAATCACATGCAGGTTTTGGTCCTATGAGCAAGAGTTGTTTCCTGGTAAGGAAAGTCACTCTTGCGCTCCCATTGCCATACACAGTGCAAATAGCACTCGCGTCTGTTCCCAGCAAGTACAGTGTATTGGACTGAAGCAGAGCTACTGTTCTTGTCAGTTTCCTAAGCAGAGTTGAACTAGATATGGCCCCTGTGTGTAGGAAGCACAGTTCTTTTGTTCTGAGCAAGCTCACTGTTCGGACCACATAGGAAATACAGTAGAGTAGAAGAGTGCTCTTTTCTCAAAAGCAGAGTGTGTTTCTTGTAAGGCGAGCTAGTGTTTGTTTCCCAGTCAGAAATGGAGTTGAATCCCATGCAGTTTCTGGTCCTACGAGCAAGAGGTGTTTTCTGATAATAAGAGTCACTATTGCGCTCCCATTGTCATACAGAGGACAAATAGCACTGGCGTCTGTTCCCTGCATGTACAGTGTATTGGACTGAAGTGGAGCCACTGTTCATGTCAGTTTCCTAAGCAGAGTTGAACTAGATATGGCCCGTGTGTGGAGGAAGCACAGTTTTGTTATTCTGAGCAAGCTCACTGTTTGGACTCCCTAGGATACACAGTAGAGTAGAAGAGTGCTCTTTTCTCAAAAGCAGAGTGTGTTTCTTGTAAGGCGAGCTAGCGTTTGTTTCCCAGTCCTAAATGGAGTTGAATCACATGCAGTTTCTTGTCCTAAGAGCAAGAGTTGTTTTCTGGTAAGAAGAGTCACTATTGTGCTCCCATTGTCATACACAGGGCAAATAGCACTGGCGTCTGTTCCCAGCATGTACAGTGTATTGGACTGAAGACGAACTACTGTTCTTGTCAGTTTCCTAAGCAGAATTGAACTAGATATGGCCGTATTTGTAGGAATCACAGTTCTTTTGTTCTGAGCACACTCACTGTTCTGGCCCTATAGGAAAAACAGTAGAGTAGAAGAGTGCTCTTTTCTCAAAAGCAGAGTGTGTTTCTTGTAAGGCGAGCTAGCGTTTGTTTCCCAGTCCTAAATGGAGTTGAATCACATGCAGTTTTTGGTCCTATGAGCAAGAGTTGTTTTCTGGTAAGGAAAGTCACTCTTGCGCTCCCTTTGCCATACACAGTGCAAATCGCACTCGCGTCTGTTCCCAGCAAGTACAGTGTATTGGACTGAAGCGGAGCTACTGTTCTTGTCAGTTTTCTAAGCAGAGTTGAACTAGATATGGCCCCTGTGTGTAGGAAGCACTGTACTTTTGTTCTGAGCAAGCTCACTGTTCAGACCCCATAGGAAACACAGTAGAGTAGAAGAGTGCTCTTTTCTCAAAAGCAGAGTGTGTTTCTTGTAAGGCGAGCTAGCGTTTGTTTCCCAGTCCTAAATGGAGTTGAATCACATGCAGTTTCTTGTCCTAAGAGCAAGAGTTGTTTTCTGGTAAGAAGAGTCACTATTGTGCTCCCATTGTCATTCACAGGGCAAATAACACTGGCGTCTGTTCCCAGCATGTACAGTGTATTGGACTGAAGAGGATCTACTGTTCTTTTCAGTTTCCTAAGCATAATTGAACTAGATATGGCCGTATGTGTATGAAGCACAGTTCTTTTGTTCTGACCAAGCTCACTGTTCTGGCCCTATAGGAAACACAGTAGAGTAGAAGAGTGCTCTTTTCTCAAAAGCAGAGTGTGTTTTTTGTAAGGCGAGCTAGCGTTTGTTTCCCAGTCCTAAATGGAGTTGAATCACATGCAGTTTTTGGTCCTATGAGCAAGAGTTGTTTTCTGGTAAGGAAAGTCACTCTTGCGCTCCCATTGCCATACACAGTGCAAATAGCACTCGCGTCTGTTCCCAGCAAGTACAGTGTATTGGACTGAAGTGGAGCTACTGTTCTTGTCAGTTTCCTAAGCAGAGTTGAACTAGATATGGCCCCTGTGTGTAGGAAGCACAGTTCTTTTGTTCTGAGCAAGCTCACTGTTCGGACCCCATAGGAAATACAGTAGAGTAGAAGAGTGCTCTTTTCTCAAAAGCAGAGTGTGTTTCTTGTAAGGCGAGCTAGTGTTTGTTTCCCAGTCAGAAATGGAGTTGAATCCCATGCAGTTTCTGGTCCTACGAGCAAGAGGTATGTTTTGATAAGAAGAGTCACTATTGCGCTCCCATGGTCATACAGAGGACAAATAGCACTGGCGTCTCTTCCCTGCATGTACAGTGTATTGGACTGAAGTGGAGCTACTGTTCATGTCAGTTTCCTAAGCAGAGTTGAACTAGATATGGCCCGTGTGTGTAGGAAGCACAGTTCTTTTGTTCTGAGCAAGCTCACTGTTCTGGCGCTATAGGAAACACAGTAGAGTAGAAGAGTGCTGTTTTCTCAAAAGCAGAGTGTGTTTCTTTTAAGGTGAGCTAGCATTTGTTTCCAAGTCCTAAATGGAGTTGAATCACATGCAGTTTCTGGTCCTACACGCAAGAGTTGTTTTCTGGTAAGGAAAGTCACTATTGCGCTCCCATTGCTATACACAGTGCAAATAGCACTTGCATCTGTTCCCAGCAAGTACAGTGTATTGGACTGAAGAGGAGCTACTGTTCATGTCATTTTCCTAAGCAGAGTTGAATTAGATATGGCGTGAGTGTGTAGGAAGCACAGTTCTTTTGTTCTGAGCAAGCTCACTATTCGGATCCCATAGAAAACACAGTAGAGTAGAAGAGTGCTCTTTACTCAAAAAGAAGACTGTGTTTCTTGTAAGGCGAGCTAGTGTTTCTTTCCCAGTCCTAAATGGAGTTGAATCACATACAGTTTTTGGTCCTACGAGCAAGAGTTGTTTTTTGGTAAGGAAAGTCACTATTGCGCTCCATTTCCATACACAGTGCAAATAGCACTCGCGTCTGTTCGAAGCAAGTACAGTGTATTGGACTGAAGAGGAGCTACTGTTCTCGTCAGTTTCCAAAGCAGAGTTGAACTAGATATGGCCTGTGTGTGTAGGAAGCACAGTTCTTTTGTTCTGAGAAAGCTCACTGTTCTGGCCCTATAGGAAACACTGTAGAGTAGAAGAGTGATCTTTTCTAAAAAACTGAGTGTGTTTCATGTCAGGCGAGCTAGCGTTTGTTTCCCAGTCCAAAATGGAGCTGAATCACATGCAGTTTCTGGTCCTAGGAGCAAGAGCTGTTTTCTGGTAAGAAGAGTCACTATTGTGCTCCCATTGCCGTACACAGTGCAAATAGCACTCGCGTCTGTTCCCAGCAAGTACAGTGTATTCGACTGAAGAGGAGCTACTCTTCTTGTCAGTTTCCTAAGCAGGGTTGAACTAGATATGGCCCGTGTGTGTAGGAAGCACAGTTCTTTTGTTCTGAGCAAGCTCACTGTTCTGGCCCTATAGGAAACACAGTATAGTAGAAGAGTGCTCTTTTCTCAAAAGCAGAAAGTGTTTCTTGTAAGGCAAGCTAGTGTTTGTTTCTCAGTTCTAAATGGAGTAAATCCATGCAGTTTCTGGTCCTACGAGCAAGAGTTGTTTTCTGGTAAGAAGAGTCACTATTGCGCTCCCATTGCCGTACACAGTGCAAATAGCCCACGCGTCTGTTCCCAGCAAGTACAGTGTATTGGACTGAAGAGGAGCTACTGTTCTTGTCAGTTTCCTATGCAGAATTGAACTAGATATGGCCCGTGTCTAGGAAGCACAGTTCTTTTGTTCTGAGCAAGCTCACTGTTATGGCCCTACAGGAAACACAGTAGAGTAGAAGTGTGACCTTTTCTCAAAGCAGAGCGTGTTTCTTGTAAGGCAAGCTAGCGTTTGTTTCCCAGTCCTAAGTGGAGTTGAATAACATGCAGTTTTTGGTCCTATGAGCAAGAGTTGTTTTCTGGTAATAAGAGTAACTATTGCGCTCCCATTGTCATACAGAGGGCAAATAGCCCTGGGGTCTGTTCCCAGCATGTACAGTGTATTGGACTGAAGAAGATCCACTGTTCTTGTCAGGACCTAAGAAGAGTTGAATTACATATGGCGCGAGTGTGTAGGAAGCACAGTTTTTTTGTTCTCAGCAACCTCACAGTTCAGACCGCATAGAAATCACAGTAGAGTTGAAAAGTGTACTTTACTCAAGAAGAAGAGTGTGTTTCTTGTAAGGTGAGCTAGCGTTTGTTTCCCAGTCCAAAATGGAGTTGAATGACATTCACTTTCTGGTCCTACGAACAAGAGTTGTTTTCTGGTAAGAAGAGTAACTATTGTGCTCCCATTGCTGTACACAGTGCAAATAGCACTCGCGTATGTGCCCAGCAAGTACAGTGTATTGGACTGAAGAGGAGCTACTGTTCTCGTCAGGTTCCTAAGCAGAGTTGAACTAGATATGGCTCATGTGTGTAGGAAGCACAGTTCTTTTGTTCTGAGCAAGCTCACTGTTCTGGCCCTATAGGAAACACAGTAGAGTAGAAGAGTGCTCTTTTCTCAAAGCAGAGTGTGTTTCTTGTAAGGCGGGCTAGCGTTTGTTTCCCAGTCCTAATTGGAGTTGAATCACATGCAGTTTTTGGTCCTATGAGCAAGAGTTGTTTTCTGGTAAGGAAAGTCATTATTGCGCTCGCATTTCCATACACAGTGCAAATAGCACTGGCGTCTGTTCCCAGCAAGTACAGTGTATTGGACTGAAGCGGAGCTACTGTTCTTGTCAGTTTCCTAAGCAGAGTTGAACTAGATATGGCCCCTGTGTGTAGGAAGCACAGTTCTTTTGTTCTGAGCAAGCTCACTGTTCGGACCCCATAGGAAATACAGTAGAGTAGAAGAGTGCTCTTTTCTCAAAAGCAGAGTGTGTTTCTTGTAAGGCGAGCTAGTGTTTGTTTCCCAGTCAGAAATGGAGTTGAATCCCATGCAGTTTCTGGTCCTACGAGCAAGAGGTATGTTTTGATAAGAAGAGTCACTATTGCGCTCCCATGGTCATACAGAGGACAAATAGCACTGGCGTCTCTTCCCTGCATGTACAGTGTATTGGACTGAAGTGGAGCTACTGTTCATGTCAGTTTCCTAAGCAGAGTTGAACTAGATATGGCCCGTGTGTGTAGGAAGCACAGTTCTTTTGTTCTGAGCAAGCTCACTGTTCTGGCGCTATAGGAAACACAGTAGAGTAGAAGAGTGCTGTTTTCTCAAAAGCAGAGTGTGTTTCTTTTAAGGTGAGCTAGCATTTGTTTCCAAGTCCTAAATGGAGTTGAATCACATGCAGTTTCTGGTCCTACACGCAAGAGTTGTTTTCTGGTAAGGAAAGTCACTATTGCGCTCCCATTGCTATACACAGTGCAAATAGCACTTGCATCTGTTCCCAGCAAGTACAGTGTATTGGACTGAAGAGGAGCTACTGTTCATGTCATTTTCCTAAGCAGAGTTGAATTAGATATGGCGTGAGTGTGTAGGAAGCACAGTTCTTTTGTTCTGAGCAAGCTCACTATTCGGATCCCGTAGAAAACACAGTAGAGTAGAAGAGTGCTCTTTACTCAAAAAGAAGACTGTGTTTCTTGTAAGGCGAGCTAGTGTTTCTTTCCCAGTCCTAAATGGAGTTGAATCACATACAGTTTTTGGTCCTACGAGCAAGAGTTGTTTTTTGGTAAGGAAAGTCACTATTGCGCTCCATTTCCATACACAGTGCAAATAGCACTCGCGTCTGTTCGAAGCAAGTACAGTGTATTGGACTGAAGAGGAGCTACTGTTCTCGTCAGTTTCCAAAGCAGAGTTGAACTAGATATGGCCTGTGTGTGTAGGAAGCACAGTTCTTTTGTTCTGAGAAAGCTCACTGTTCTGGCCCTATAGGAAACACTGTAGAGTAGAAGAGTGATCTTTTCTAAAAAACTGAGTGTGTTTCATGTCAGGCGAGCTAGCGTTTGTTTCCCAGTCCAAAATGGAGCTGAATCACATGCAGTTTCTGGTCCTAGGAGCAAGAGCTGTTTTCAGGTAAGAAGAGTCACTATTGTGCTCCCATTGCCGTACACAGTGCAAATAGCACTCGCGTCTGTTCCCAGCAAGTACAGTGTATTCGACTGAAGAGGAGCTACTCTTCTTGTCAGTTTCCTAAGCAGGGTTGAACTAGATATGGCCCGTGTGTGTAGGAAGCACAGTTCTTTTGTTCTGAGCAAGCTCACTGTTCTGGCCCTATAGGAAACACAGTATAGTAGAAGAGTGCTCTTTTCTCAAAAGCAGAAAGTGTTTCTTGTAAGGCAAGCTAGTGTTTGTTTCTCAGTTCTAAATGGAGTAAATCCATGCAGTTTCTGGTCCTACGAGCAAGAGTTGTTTTCTGGTAAGAAGAGTCACTATTGCGCTCCCATTGCCGTACACAGTGCAAATAGCCCACGCGTCTGTTCCCAGCAAGTACAGTGTATTGGACTGAAGAGGAGCTACTGTTCTTGTCAGTTTCCTATGCAGAATTGAACTAGATATGGCCCGTGTCTAGGAAGCACAGTTCTTTTGTTCTGAGCAAGCTCACTGTTATGGCCCTACAGGAAACACAGTAGAGTAGAAGTGTGACGTTTTCTCAAAGCAGAGCGTGTTTCTTGTAAGGCAAGCTAGCGTTTGTTTCCCAGTCCTAAGTGGAGTTGAATAACATGCAGTTTTTGGTCCTATGAGCAAGAGTTGTTTTCTGGTAATAAGAGTAACTATTGCGCTCCCATTGTCATACAGAGGGCAAATAGCCCTGGGGTCTGTTCCCAGCATGTACAGTGTATTGGACTGAAGAAGATCCACTGTTCTTGTCAGGACCTAAGAAGAGTTGAATTACATATGGCGCGAGTGTGTAGGAAGCACAGTTTTTTTGTTCTCAGCAACCTCACAGTTCAGACCACATAGAAATCACAGTAGAGTTGAAAAGTGTACTTTACTCAAGAAGAAGAGTGTGTTTCTTGTAAGGTGAGCTAGCGTTTGTTTCCCAGTCCAAAATGGAGTTGAATGACATTCACTTTCTGGTCCTACGAACAAGAGTTGTTTTCTGGTAAGAAGAGTAACTATTGTGCTCCCATTGCTGTACACAGTGCAAATAGCACTCGCGTATGTGCCCAGCAAGTACAGTGTATTGGACTGAAGAGGAGCTACTGTTCTCGTCAGGTTCCTAAGCAGAGTTGAACTAGATATGGCTCATGTGTGTAGGAAGCACAGTTCTTTTGTTCTGAGCAAGCTCACTGTTCTGGCCCTATAGGAAACACAGTAGAGTAGAAGAGTGCTCTTTTCTCAAAGCAGAGTGTGTTTCTTGTAAGGCGGGCTAGCGTTTGTTTCCCAGTCCTAATTGGAGTTGAATCACATGCAGTTTTTGGTCCTATGAGCAAGAGTTGTTTTCTGGTAAGGAAAGTCATTATTGCGCTCGCATTTCCATACACAGTGCAAATAGCACTGGCGTCTGTTCCCAGCAAGTACAGTGTATTGGACTGAAGCGGAGCTACTGTTCTTGTCAGTTTCCTAAGCAGAGTTGAACTAGATATTGCCCCTGTGTGTAGGAAGCACAGTTCTTTTGTTCTGAGCAAGCTCACTGTTCAGACCTAATAGGAAACACAGTAGAGTAGAAGAGTGCTCTTTTCTCAAAAGCAGAGTGTGTTTCTTGTAAGGCGAGCTAGCGTTTGTTTCCCTGTCCTAAATGAAGTTGAATCACATGCAGGTTTTGGTCCTATGAGCAAGAGTTGTTTTCTGCTAAGGAAAGTCACTCTTGTGCTCCCATTGCCATACACAGTGCAAATAGCACTCGCGTCTGTTCCCAGCAAGTACAGTGTATTGGACTGAAGCAGAGCTACTGTTCTTGTCAGTTTCCTATGCAGAGTTGAACTAGATATGGCCCCTGTGTGTAGGAAGCACAGTTCTTTTGTTCTGAGCAAGCTCACTGTTCGGACCACATAGGAAATACAGTAGAGTAGAAGAGTGCTCTTTTCTAAAAAGCAGAGTGTGTTTCTTGTAAGGCGAGCTAGTGTTTGTTTCCCAGTCAGAAATGGAGTTGAATCCCATGCAGTTTCTGGTCCTACGATCAAGAGGTGTTTTCTGATAATAAGAGTCACTATTGCGCTCCCATTGTCATACAGAGGACAAATAGCACTGGCGTGTGTTCCCTGCATGTACAGTGTATTGGACTGAAGCGGAGCTACTGTTCATGTCAGTTTCCTAAGCAGAGTTGAACTAGATATGGCCCGTGTGTGGAGGAAGCACAGTTCTGTTGTTCTGAGCAAGCTCACTGTTCAAACCCCCTAGGATACACAGTAGAGTAGAAGAGTGCTCTTTTCTCAAAAGCAGAGTGTGTTTCTTGTAAGGCGAGCTAGCGTTTGTTTCCCAGTCCTAAATGGAGTTGAATCACATGCAGTTTCTTGTCCTACAAGCAAGAGTTGTTTTCTGGTAAGAGGAGTCACTATTGTGCTCCCATTGTCATACACAGGGCAAATAGCACTGGCGTCTGTTCCCAGCATGTACAGTGTATTGGACTGAAGACGAACTACTGTTCTTGTCAGTTTCCTAAGCAGAATTGAACTAGATATGGCCGTATTTGTAGGAATCACAGTTCTTTTGTTCTGAGCAATCTCACTGTTCTGGCCCTATAAGAAAAACAGTAGAGTAGAAGAGTGCTCTTTTCTCAAAAGCAGAGTGTGTTTCTTGTAAGGCCAGCTAGCGTTTGTTTCCCAGTCCTAAATGGAGTTGAATCACATGCAGTTTTTGGTCCTATGAGCAAGAGTTGTTTTCTGGTAATGAAAGTCATTATTGCGCTCGCATTTCCATACACAGTGCAAATAGCACTGGCGTCTGTTCCCAGCAAGTACAGTGTATTGGACTGAAGCAGAGCTACTGTTCTTGTCAGTTTCCTAAGCAGAGTTGAACTAGATATTGCCCCTGTGTGTAGGAAGCACAGTTCTTTTGTTCTGAGCAAGCTCACTGTTCAGACCCCATAGGAAACACAGTAGAGTAGAAGAGTGCTCTTTTCTCAAAAGCAGAGTGTGTTTCTTGTAAAGCGAGCTAGCATTTGTTTCCCAGTCCTAAATGGAGTTGAATCACATGCAGTTTTTTGTCCTAAGAGCAAGAGTTGTTTTCTGGTAAGAAGAGTCACTATTGTGCTCCCATTGTCATTCACAGGGCAAATAACACTGGCGTCTGTTCCCAGCATGTACACTGTATTGGACTGAAGAGGATCTACTGTTCTTTTCAGTTTCCTAAGCATAATTGAACTAGATATGGCCGTATTTGTATGAAGCACAGTTCTTTTGTTCTGACCAAGCTCACTGTTCTGGCCCTATAGGAAACACAGTAGAGTAGAAGAGTGCTCTTTTCTCAAAAGCAGAGTGTGTTTCTTGTAAGGTGAGCTAGCGTTTGTTTCCCAGTCCTAAATGGAGTTGAATCACATGCAGGTTTTGGTCCTATGAGCAAGAGTTGTTTCCTGGTAAGGAAAGTCACTCTTGCGCTCCCATTGCCATACACAGTGCAAATAGCACTCGCGTCTGTTCCCAGCAAGTACAGTGTATTGGACTGAAGCAGAGCTACTGTTCTTGTCAGTTTCCTAAGCAGAGTTGAACTAGATATGGCACCTGTGTGTAGGAAGCACAGTTCTTTTGTTCTGAGCAAGCTCACTGTTCGGACCACATAGGAAATACAGTAGAGTAGAAGAGTGCTCTTTTCTCAAAAGCAGAGTGTGTTTCTTGTAAGGCGAGCTAGTGTTTGTTTCCCAGTCAGAAATGGAGTTGAATCCCATGCAGTTTCTGGTCCTACGAGCAAGAGGTGTTTTCTGATAATAAGAGTCACTATTGCGCTCCCATTGTCATACAGAGGACAAATAGCACTGGCGTCTGTTCCCTGCATGTACAGTGTATTGGACTGAAGTGGAGCCACTGTTCATGTCAGTTTCCTAAGCAGAGTTGAACTAGATATGGCCCGTGTGTGGAGGAAGCACAGTTCTGTTATTCTGAGTAAGCTCACTGTTTGGACTCCCTAGGATACACAGTAGAGTAGAAGAGTGCTCTTTTCTCAAAAGCAGAGTGTGTTTCTTGTAAGGCGAGCTAGCGTTTGTTTCCCAGTCCTAAATGGAGTTGAATCACATGCAGTTTCTTGTCCTAAGAGCAAGAGTTGTTTTCTGGTAAGAAGAGTCACTATTGTGCTCCCATTGTCATACACAGGGCAAATAGCACTGGCGTCTGTTCCCAGCATGTACAGTGTATTGGACTGAAGACGAACTACTGTTCTTGTCAGTTTCCTAAGCAGAATTGAACTAGATATGGCCGTATTTGTAGGAATCACAGTTCTTTTGTTCTGAGCACACTCACTGTTCTGGCCCTATAGGAAAAACAGTAGAGTAGAAGAGTGCTCTTTTCTCAAAAGCAGAGTGTGTTTCTTGTAAGGCGAGCTAGCGTTTGTTTCCCAGTCCTAAATGGAGTTGAATCACATGCAGTTTTTGGTCCTATGAGCAAGAGTTGTTTTCTGGTAAGGAAAGTCACTCTTGCGCTCCCTTTGCCATACACAGTGCAAATCGCACTCGCGTCTGTTCCCAGCAAGTACAGTGTATTGGACTGAAGCGGAGCTACTGTTCTTGTCAGTTTTCTAAGCAGAGTTGAACTAGATATGGCCCCTGTGTGTAGGAAGCACTGTTCATTTGTTCTGAGCAAGCTCACTGTTCAGACCCCATAGGAAACACAGTAGAGTAGAAGAGTGCTCTTTTCTCAAAAGCAGAGTGTGTTTCTTGTAAGGCGAGCTAGCGTTTGTTTCCCAGTCCTAAATGGAGTTGAATCACATGCAGTTTCTTGTCCTAAGAGCAAGAGTTGTTTTTTGGTAAGAAGAGTCACTATTGTGCTCCCATTGTCATTCACAGGGCAAATAACACTGGCGTCTGTTCCCAGCATGTACAGTGTATTGGACTGAAGAGGATCTACTGTTCTTTTCAGTTTCCTAAGCATAATTGAACTAGATATGGCCGTATGTGTATGAAGCACAGTTCTTTTGTTCTGACCAAGCTCACTGTTCTGGCCCTATAGGAAACACAGTAGAGTAGAAGAGTGCTCTTTTCTCAAAAGCAGAGTGTGTTTTTTGTAAGGCGAGCTAGCGTTTGTTTCCCAGTCCTAAATGGAGTTGAATCACATGCAGTTTTTGGTCCTATGAGCAAGAGTTGTTTTCTGGTAAGGAAAGTCACTCTTGCGCTCCCATTGCCATACACAGTGCAAATAGCACTCGCGTCTGTTCCCAGCAAGTACAGTGTATTGGACTGAAGTGGAGCTACTGTTCTTGTCAGTTTCCTAAGCAGAGTTGAACTAGATATGGCCCCTGTGTGTAGGAAGCACAGTTCTTTTGTTCTGAGCAAGCTCACTGTTCAGACCCCATAGGAAATACAGTAGAGTAGAAGAGTGCTCTTTTCTCAAAAGCAGAGTGTGTTTCTTGTAAGGCGAGCTAGTGTTTGTTTCCCAGTCAGAAATGGAGTTGAATCCCGTGCAGTTTCTGGTCCTACGAGCAAGAGGTGTGTTTTGATAAGAAGAGTCACTATTGCGCTCCCATGGTCATACAGAGGACAAATAGCACTGGCGTCTCTTCCCTGCATGTACAGTGTATTGGACTGAAGTGGAGCTACTGTTCATGTCAGTTTCCTAAGCAGAGTTGAACTAGATATGGCCCCTGTGTGTAGGAAGCACAGTTCTTTTGTTCTGAGCAAGCTCACTGTACGGACCACATAGGAAAAACAGTAGAGTAGAAGAGTGCTCTTTTCTCAAAAGCAGAGTGTGTTTCTTGTAAGGCGAGCTAGCATTTGTTTCCCAGTCCTAAATGGAGTTGAATCACATGCAGTTTTTGGTCCTACCAGCAAGAGTTGTTTTCTGGTAAGGAAAGTCACTCTTGTGCCTCCAATGCCATACACAGTGCAAATAGCACTCGCATCTGTTCCCAGCAAGTACAGTATATTGGACTGAAGAGGAGCTACTGTTCTTGTCAGTTTCCTAAGCAGAGTTGAACTAGATATGGCCCCTGTGTGTAGGAAGCACAGTTCTTTGTTCTGAGCAAGCTCAATTTTCGGACCCCATAGGAAACACAGTAGAGTAGAAGACTGCTCTTTTCTCAAAAGCAGAGTATGTTTCTTGTAAGGCGAGCTAGTGTTTGTTTCCCAATCTTAAATGGAGTTGAATCACATGCAGTATCTGGTCCTACGAGCAAGAGTTGTTTTCTGGTAAGAAGAGTCACTATTGCGCTCCCATTGTCATACACAGTGCAAATAGCACTCGCGTCTGTTCCCAGCAAGTACAGTGTATTGGACTGAAGCAGAGCTACAGTTCTTGTCAGTTTCCTAAGCAGAGTTGAACTAGATATGGCCCCTGTGTGTAGGAAGCACAGTTCTTTTGTTCTGAGCCAGCTCACTGTTCGGACCACATAGGAAATACAGTAGAGTAGAAGAGTGCTCTTTTCTCAAAAGCAGAGTGTGTTTCTTGTAAGGCGAGCTAGTGTTTGTTTCCCAGTCAGAAATGGAGTTGAAACCATGCAGTTTCTGGTCCTTCGAGCAAGAGGTGTGTTTTGATAAGAAGAGTCACTATTGCGCTCCCATGGTCATACAGAGGACAAATAGCACTGGCGTCTGTTCCCTGCATGTACAGTATATTGGACTGAAGTGGAGCTACTGTGCATGTCAGTTTTCTAAGCAGAGTTGAACTAGATATGGCCCCTGTGTGTAGGAAGCACAGTTCTTTTGTTCTGAGCAAGCTCACTGTTCGGACCACATAGGAAAAACAGTAGAGTAGAAGAGTGCTCTTTTCTCAAAAGCAGAGTGTGTTTCTTGTAAGGCGAGCTAGCATTTGTTTCCCAGTCCTAAATGGAGTTGAACCACATGCAGTTTTTGGTCCTACCAGCAAGAGTTGTTTTCTGGTAAGGAAAGTCACTCTTGCTCTCCCAATGCCATACACAGTGCAAATAGCACTCGCATCTGTTCCCAGCAAGTACAGTGTATTGGACTGAAGAGGAGCTACTGTTCTTGTCAGTTTCCTAAGCAGAGTTGAACTAGATATGGCCCCTGTGTGTAGGAAGCACAGTTCTTTGTTCTGAGCAAGCTCAATTTTCGGACCCCATAGAAAACACAGTAGAGTAGAAGACTGCTCTTTTCTCAAAAGCAGAGTATGTTTCTTGTAAGGCGAGCTAGTGTTTGTTTCCCAATCTTAAATGGAGTTGAATCACATGCAGTATCTGGTCCTACGAGCAAGAGTTGTTTTCTGGTAAGAAGAGTCACTATTGCGCTCCCTTTGTCATACACAGGGCAAATCACACTGGCATCTGTTCCCAGCATGTACAGTGTATTGGACTGAAGAGGATCTACTGTTCTTGTCAGTTTCCTAAGCAGAGTTTAACTAGATATGGACCGTGTGTGTAGCAAGCACAGTTCTTTTGTTCTGAGAATGCTCACTGTTCTGGCCCTATAGGAAACACATTAGAGTAGAAGAGTGCTCCTTTCTCAATCCAGAGTGTGTTTCTTGTAAGTCGAGCTATCGTTTGTTTCCCAGTCCTAAATTGAGTTGAATCCCATGCAGTTTCTGGTCCTGCCAGCAAGAGTTGTTTTCTGATAAGAAGAGTCACTATTGCGCTCCTATTGCCAGACACAGTACAAATAGCACTCGCGTCTGTTCCCAGCTAGGACAGTGTATTGGACTGAGGAGTAGCTACCTTTCTTGTCAGTTTCCTAAGCAGAGTTGAACTAGATATGGCCCGTGTGTGGAGGAAGCACAGTTCTTTTGTTCTGAGCAAGCTCACTGTTCAGACCCCATAGGAAACACAGTAGAGTAGAAGAGTGCTCTTTTCTCAAAAGCAGAGTGTGTTTCTTGTAAGGCAAGCTAGCGTTTGTTTCCCAGTACTAAATGGAGTTGAATCACATCCTGTTTTTGGTCCTACGAGCAAGAGTTGTTTTCTGGTAAGGAAAGTCACTATTGCGCTCCCATTTTCAGACACAGTGCAAATAGCACTCGCGTCTGTTTCCAGCAAGTACAGTGTATTGGACTGGAGCAGAGCTACTGTTCTTGTCAGTTTCCTAAGCAGAGTTGAACTAGATATGGCCCCTGTGTGTAGGAAGCACAGTTCTTTTGTTCTGAGCAAGCTCACTGTTCGGACCACATAGGAAATACAGTAGAGTAGAAGAGTGCTCTTTTCTCAAAAGCAGAGTGTGTTTCTTGTAAGGCGAGCTAGTTTTTGTTTCCTAGTCAGAAATGGAGTTGAATCCCATGCAGTTTCTGGTCCTACGAGCAAGAGGTGTTTTCTGAAAAGAAGAGTCACTATTGCGCTCCCATTGTCATACAGAGGACAAATAGCACTGGCGTCTGTTCCCTGCATGTACAGTGTATTGGACTGAAGTGGAGCCACTGTTCATGTCAGTTTCCTAAGCAGAGTTGAACTAGATATGGCCCGTGTGTGGAGGAAGCACAGTTCTGTTATTCTGAGCAAGCTCACTGTTTGGACCCCCTAGGATACACAGTAGAGTAGAAGAGTGCTCTTTTCTCAAAAGCAGAGTGTGTTTCTTGTAAGGCGAGCCTGCGTTTGTTTCCCAGTCCTAAATGGAGTTGAATCACATGCAGTTTCTTGTCCTAAGAGCAAGAGTTGTTTTCTGGTAAGAAGAGTCACTATTGTGCTCCCATTGTCATACACAGGGCAAATAGCACTGGCGTCTGTTCCCAGCATGTACAGTGTATTGGACTGAAGAGGAACTACTGTTCTTGTCAGTTTCCTAAGCAGAATTTAACTAGATATGGCCGTATTTGTAGGAATCACAGTTCTTTTATTCTGAGCACACTCACTGTTCTGGCCCTATAGGAAAAACTGTAGAGTAGAAGAGTGCTCTTTTCTCAAAAGCAGAGTGTGTTTCTTGTAAGGCGAGCTAGCGTTTGTTTCCCAGTCCTAAATGGAGTTGAATCACATGCAGTTTTTGGTCCTATGAGCAAGAGTTGTTTTCTGGTAAGGAAAGTCACTCTTGCGCTCCCTTTGCCATACACAGTGCAAATAGCACTCGCGTATGTTCCCAGCAAGTACAGTGTATTGGACTGAAGCGGAGCTACTGTTCTTGTCAGTTTCCTAAGCAGAGTTGAACTAGATATGGCCCCTGTGTGTAGGAAGCACTGTTCTTTTGTTCTGAGCAAGCTCACTGTTCAGACCCCATAGGAAACACAGTAGAGTAGAAGAGTGCTCTTTTCTCAAAAGCAGAGTGTGTTTCTTGTAAGGCGAGCTAGCGTTTGTTTCCCAGTCCTAAATGGAGTTGAATCACATGCAGTTTCTTGTCCTAAGAGCAAGAGTTGTTTTCTGGTAAGAAGAGTCACTATTGTGCTCCCATAGTCATTCACAGGGCAAATAACACTGGCGTCTGTTCCCAGCATGTACACTGTATTGCACTGAAGAGGATCTACTGTTCTTTTCAGTTTCCTAAGCATAATTGAACTAGATATGGCCGTATTTGTATGAAGCACAGTTCTTTTGTTCTGAACAAGCTCACTGTTCTGGCCCTATAGGAAACACAGTAGAGTAGAAGAGTGCTCTTTTCTCAAAAGCAGAGTGTGTTTTTTGTAAGGCGACCTAGCGTTTGATTCCCAGTCCTAAATGGAGTTGAATCACATGCAGTTTTTGGTCCTATGAGCAAGAGTTGTTTTCTGGGAAGGAAAGTCACTCTTGCGCTCCCATTGCCATACACAGTGTAAATAGCACTCGCGTCTGTTCCCAGCAAGTACAGTGTATTGGACTGAAGCTGAGCTACTGTTCTTGTCAGTTTCCTAAGCAGAGTTGAACTAGATATGGCCCCTGTGTGTAGGAAGCACAGTTCTTTTGTTCTGAGCAAGCTCACTGTTCGGACCACATAGGAAATACAGTAAAGTAGAAGAGTGCTCTTTTCTCAAAAGCAGAGTATGTTTCTTGTAAGGCGAGCTAGTGTTTGTTTCCCAGTCAGAAATGGAGTTGAATCCCATGCAGTTTCTGGTCCTACGAGCAAGAGGTGTTTTCTGAAAAGAAGAGTCACTATTGCGCTCCAATTGTCATACAGAGGACAAATAGCACTGGCGACTGTTCCCTGCATGTACAGTGTATTGGACTGAAGTGGAGCTACTGTTCATGTCAGTTTCCTAAGCAGAGTTGAACTAGATATGTCCCGTGTGTGGAGGAAGCACAGTTCTGTTGTTCTGAGCAAGCTCACTGTTCGGACCCCCTAGGATACACAGTAGAGTAGAAGAGTGCTCTTTTCTAAAAAGCAGAGTGTGTTTCTTGTAAGGCGAGCTAGCGTTTGTTTCCCAGTCCTAAATGGAGTTGAATCACATGCAGTTTCTTGTCCTACAAGCAAGAGTTGTTTTCTGGTAAGAAGAGTCACTATTGTGTTCCCATTGTCATACACAGGGCAAATAGCACTACCGTCTGTTCCCAGCATGTACAGTGTATTGGACTGAAGAGGATCTACTGTTCTTGTCAGTTTCTTAAGCAGAATTGAACTAGATATGGCCTTATTTGTAGGAATCACAGTTCTTTTGTTCTGAGCAAAGTCACTGTTCTGGCCCTATAGGAAAAACAGTAGAGTAGAAGAGTGCTCTTTTCTCAAAAGCAGAGTGTGTTTCTTGTAAGGCGAGCTAGCATTTGTTTCCCAGTCCTAAATGGAGTTGAATCACATGCAGTTTTTGGTCCTACGACTAAGAGTTGTTTTCTGATAAGGAAAGTCACTATTGCGCTCCCAATGCCATACACAGTGCAAATAGCACTCCCGTCTGTTCCCAGCAAGTACAGTGTATTGGACTGAAGAGGAGCTACTGTTCTTGTCAGTTTCCTAAGCAGAGTTGAACTAGATATGGCCCCTGTGTGTAGGAAGCACAGTTCTTTTGTTCTGAGCAAGCTCACTGTTCGGACCACATAGGAAATACAGTAGAGTAGAAGAGTGCTCTTTTCTCAAAAGCAGAGTGTGTTTCTTGTAAGGCGAGCTAGTGTTTGTTTCCCAGTCAGAAATGGAGTTGAATCCCATGCAGTTTCTGGTCCTACGAGCAAGAGGTGTGTTTTGATAAGAAGAGTCACTATTGCGCTCCCATGTCATACAGAGGACAAATAGCATTGGCGTCTGTTCCCTGCATGTACAGTGTATTGGACTGAAGTGGAGCTACTGTTCATGTCAGTTTCCTAAGCAGAGTTGAACTAGATATGGCCCGTGTGTGGAGGAAGCACAGTTCTGTTGTTCTGAGCAAGCTCACTGTTCGGACCCCCTAGGATACACAGTCGAGTAGAAGAGTGCTCTTTTCTCAAAAGCAGAGTGTGTTTCTTGTAAGGCGAGCTAGCATTTGTTTCCCAGTCCTAAATGGAGTTGAATCACATGCAGTTTTTGGTCCTACCAGCAAGAGTTGTTTTCTGGTAAGGAAAGTCACTCTTGCGCTCCCAATGCCATACACAGTGCAAATAGCACTGGCGTCTGTTCCCAGCAAGTACAGTGTATTGGACTGAAGAGGAACTACTGTTCTTGTCAGTTTCCTAAGCAGAGTTGAACCAGATATGGCCCCTGTGTGTAGGAAGCACAGTTCTTAGTTCTGAGCAAGCTCAATTTTCGGACCCCATAGGAAACACAGTAGAGTAGAAGACTGCTCTTTTCTCAAAAGCAGAGTATGTTTCTTTTAAGGCGAGCTAGTGTTTGTTACCCAATCCTAAATGGAGTTGAATCACATGCAGTATCTGGTCCTACGAGCAAGAGTTGTTTTCTGGTAAGAAGAGTCACTATTGCGCTCCCATTGTCATACACAGGGCAAATCACACTGGCATCTGTTCCCAGCATGTACAGTGTATTGGACTGAAGAGGATCTACTGTTCTTGTCAGTTTCCTAAGCAGAGTTTAACTAGATATGGACCGTGTGTGTAGCAAGCACAGTTCTTTTGTTCTGAGAATGCTCACTGTTCTGGCCCTATAGGAAACACATTAGAGTAGAAGTGTGCTCCTTTCTCAATCCAGAGTGTGTTTCTTGTAAGTCGAGCTATCGTTTGTTTCCCAGTCCTAAATTGAGTTGAATCCCATGCAGTTTCTGGTCCTGCCAGCAAGAGTTGTTTTCTGATAAGAAGAGTCACTATTGCGCTCCTATTGCCAGACACAGTACAAATAGCACTCGCGTCTGTTCCCAGCTAGGACAGTGTATTGGACTGAGGAGTAGCTACCTTTCTTGTCAGTTTCCTAAGAAGAGTTGAACTAGATATGGCCCGTGTGTGGAGGAAGCACAGTTCTGTTGTTCTGAGCAAGCTCACTGTTCAGACCCCCTAGGATACACAGTAGAGTAGAAGAGTGCTCTTTTCTCAAAAGCAGAGTGTGTTTCTTGTAAGGCGAGCTAGCGTTTGTTTCCCAGTCCTAAATGGAGTTGAATCACATGCAGTTTCTTGTCCTACAAGCAAGAGTTGTTTTCTGGTAAGAGGAGTCACTATTGTGCTCCCATTGTCATACACAGGGAAAATAGCACTGGCGTCTGTTCCCAGCATGTACAGTGTATTGGACTGAAGAGGAACTACTGTTCTTGTCAGTTTCCTAAGCAGAATTGAACTAGATATGGCCGTATTTGTATGAAGCACAGTTCTTTTGTTCTGACCAAGCTCACTGTTCTGGCTCTATAGGAAACACAGTAGAGTAGAAGAGTGCTCTTTTCTCAAAAGCAGAGTGTGTTTCTTGTAAGGTGAGCTAGCGTTTATTTTCCAGTCCTAAATGGAGTTGAATCACATGCAGGTTTTGGTCCTATGAGCAAGAGTTGTTTCCTGGTAAGGAAAGTCACTCTTGCGCTCCCATTGCCATACACAGTGCAAATAGCACTCGCGTCTGTTCCCAGCAAGTACAGTGTATTGGACTGAAGCAGAGCTACTGTTCTTGTCAGTTTCCTAAGCAGAGTTGAACTAGATATGGCCCCTGTGTGTAGGAAGCACAGTTCTTTTGTTCTGAGCCAGCTCACTGTTCGGACCACATAGGAAATACAGTAGAGTAGAAGAGTGCTCTTTTCTCAAAAGCAGAGTGTGTTTCTTGTAAGGCGAGCTAGTGTTTGCTTCCCAGTCAGAAATGGAGTTGAATCCCATGCAGTTTCTGGTCCTACGAGCAAGAGGTGTGTTTTGATAAGAAGAGTCACTATTGTGCTCCCATGGTCATACAGAGGACAAATAGCACTGGCGTCTGTTCCCTGCATGTACAGTGTATTGGACTGAAGTGGAGCTACTGTTCATGTCAGTTTCCTAAGCAGAGTTGAACTAGATATGGCCCCTGTGTGTAGGAAGCACAGTTCTTTTGTTCTGAGCAAGCTCACTGTTCGGACCACATAGGAAAAACAGTAGAGTAGAAGAGTGCTCTTTTCTCAAAAGCAGAGTGTGTTTCTTGTAAGGCGAGCTAGCATTTGTTTCCCAGTCCTAAATGGAGTTGAATCACATGCAGTTTTTGGTCCTACCAGCAAGAGTTGTTTTCTGGTAAGGAAAGTCACTCTTGCGCTCCCAATGCCATACACAGTGCAAATAGCACTCGCATCTGTTCCCAGCAGGTACAGTGTATTGGACTGAAGAGGAGCTACTGTTCTTGTCAGTTTCCTAAGCAGAGTTGAACTAGATATGGCCCCTGTGTGTAGGAAGCACAGTTCTTTGTTCTGAGCAAGCTCAATTTTCGGACCCCATAGGAAACACAGTAGAGTAGAAGACTGCTCTTTTCTCAAAAGCAGAGTATGTTTCTTGTAAGGCGAGCTAGTGTTTGTTTCCCAATCTTAAATGGAGTTGAATCACATGCAGTATCTGGTCCTACGAGCAAGAGTTGTTTTCTGGTAAGAAGAGTCACTATTGAACTCCCATTGTCATACACAGGGCAAATCACACTGGCATCTGTTCCCAGCATGTACAGTGTATTGGACTGAAGAGTATCTACTGTTCTTGTCAGTTTCCTAAGCACAGTTTAACTAGATATGGACCATGTGTGTAGCAAGCACAGTTCTTTTGTTCTGAGAATGCTCACTGTTCTGGCCCTATAGGAAACACATTAGAGTAGAAGAGTGCTCCTTTCTCAATCCAGAGTGTGTTTCTTGTAAGTCGAGCTATCGTTTGTTTCCCAGTCCTAAATTGAGTTGAATCCCATGCAGTTTCTGGTCCTGCCAGCAAGAGTTGTTTTCTGATAAGAAGAGTCACTATTGCGCTCCTATTGCCAGACACAGTACAAATAGCACTCGCGTCTGTTCCCAGCTAGGACAGTGTATTGCACTGAGGAGTAGCTACCTTTCTTGTCAGTTTCCTAAGCAGAGTTGAACTAGATATGGCCCGTGTGTGGAGGAAGCACAGTTCTTTTGTTCTGAGCAAGCTCACTGTTCAGACCCCATAGGAAACACAGTAGAGTAGAAGAGTGCTCTTTTCTCAAAAGCAGAGTGTGTTTCTTGTAAGGCGAGCTAGCGTTTGTTTCCCAGTACTAAATGGAGTTGAATCACATCCTGTTTTTGGTCCTACGAGCAAGAGTTGTTTTCTGGTAAGGAAAGTCACTATTGCGCTCCCATTGTCAGACACAGTGCAAATAGCACTCGCGTCTGTTTCCAGCAAGTACAGTGTATTGGACTGGAGCAGAGCTACTGTTCTTGTCAGTTTCCTAAGCAGAGTTGAACTAGATATGGCCCCTGTGTGTAGGAAGCACAGTTCTTTTGTTCTGAGCAAGCTCACTGTTCGGACCACATAGGAAATACAGTAGAGTAGAAGAGTGCTCTTTTCTCAAAAGCAGAGTGTGTTTCTTGTAAGGCGAGCTAGTGTTTGTTTCCCAGTCAGAAATGGAGTTGAATCCCATGCAGTTTCTGGTCCTACGAGCAAGAGGTGTTTTCTGAAAATAAGAGTCACTATTGCGCTCCCATTGTCATACAGAGGACAAATAGCACTGGCGTCTGTTCCCTGCATGTACAGTGTATTGGACTGAAGTGGAGCCACTGTTCATGTCAGTTTCCTAAGCAGAGTTGAACTAGATATGGCCCGTGTGTGGAGGAAGCACAAATTCTGTTATTCTGAGCAAGCTCACTGTTTGGACCCCCTAGGATACACAGTAGAGTAGAAGAGTGCTCTTTTCTCAATAGCAGAGTGTGTTTCTTGTAAGGCGAGCTAGCGTTTGTTTCCCAGTCCTAAATGGAGTTGAATCACATGCAGTTTCTTGTCCTAAGAGCAAGAGTTGTTTTCTGGTAAGAAGAGTCACTATTGTGCTCCCATTGTCATACACAGGGCAAATAGCACTGGCGTCTGTTCCCAGCATGTACAGTGTATTGGACTGAAGAGGAACTACTGTTCTTGTCAGTTTCCTAAGCAGAATTGAACTAGATATGGCCGTATTTGTAGGAATCACAGTTCTTTTGTTCTGAGCACACTCACTGTTCTGGCCCTATAGGAAAAACAGTAGAGTAGAACAGTGCTCTTTTCTCAAAAGCAGAGTGTGTTTCTTGTAAGGCGAGCTAGCGTTTGTTTCCCAGTCCTAAATGGAGTTGAATCACATGCAGTTTTTGGTCCTATGAGCAAGAGATGTTTTCTGGTAAGGAAAGTCACTCTTGCGCTCCCTTTGCCATACACAGTGCAAATAGCACTCGTGTCTGTTCCCAGCAATTACAGTGTATTGGACTGAAGCGGAGCTACTGTTCTTGTCAGTTTTCTAAGCAGAGTTGAACTAGATATGGCCCCTGTGTGTAGGAAGCACTGTTCTTTTGTTCAGAGCAAGCTCACTGTTCGGACCACATAGGAAATACAGTAGAGTAGAAGAGTGCTCTTTTCTCAAAGGCAGAGTATGTTTCTTGTAAGGCGAGCTAGTGTTTGTTTCCCAGTCAGAAATGGAGTTGAATCCCATGCAGTTTCTGGTCCTACGAGCAAGAGGTGTTTTCTGATAAGAAGAGTCACTATTGCGCTCCAATTGTCATACAGAGGACAAATAGCACTGGCGACTGTTCCCTGCATGTACAGTGTATTGGACTGAAGTGGAGCTACTGTTCATGTCAGTTTCCTAAGCAGAGTTGAACTAGATATGGCCCGTGTGTGGAGGAAGCACAGTTCTGTTGTTCTGAGCAAGCTCACTGTTCGGACCCCCTAGGATACACAGTAGAGTAGAAGAGTGCTCTTTTCTAAAAAGCAGAGTGTGTTTCTTGTAAGGCGAGCTAGCGTTTGTTTCCCAGTCCTAAATGGAGTTGAATCACATGCAGTTTCTTGTCCTACAAGCAAGAGTTGTTTTCTGGTAAGAAGAGTCACTATTGTGTTCCCATTGTCATACACAGGGCAAATAGCACTACCGTCTGTTCCCAGCATGTACAGTGTATTGGACTGAAGAGGATCTACTGTTCTTGTCAGTTTCTTAAGCAGAATTGAACTAGATATGGCCGTATTTGTAGGAATCACAGTTCTTTTGTTCTGAGCAAAGTCACTGTTCTGGCCCTATAGGAAAAACAGTAGAGTAGAGGAGTGCTCTTTTCTCAAAAGCAGAGTGTGTTTCTTGTAAGGCGAGCTAGCATTTGTTTCCCAGTCCTAAATGGAGTTGAATCACATGCAGTTTTTGGTCCTACGAGTAAGAGTTTTATTCTGGTAAGGAAAGTCACTATTGCGCTCCCAATGCCATACACAGTGCAAATAGCACTCCCGTCTGTTCCCAGCAAGTACAGTGTATTGGACTGAAGAGGAGCTACTGTTCTTGTCAGTTTCCTAAGCAGAGTTGAACTAGATATGGCCCCTGTGTGTAGGAAGCACAGTTCTTTTGTTCTGAGCAAGCTCAATTTTCGGAACCCATAGGAAACACAGTAGAGTAGAAGAGTGCTCTTTTCTCAAAAGCAGAGTGTGTTTCTTGTAAGGTGAGCTAGTGTTTGTTTCCCAGTCCTAAATGGAGTTGAATCACATGCAGGTTTTGGTCCTAAGAGCAAGAGTTGTTTCCTGGTAAGGAAAGTCACTCTTGCGCTCCCATTGCCATACACAGTGCAAATAGCACTCGCGTCTATTCCCAGCAAGTACAGTGTATTGGACTGAAGCAGAGCTACTGTTCTTGTCAGTTTCCTAAGCAGAGTTGAACTAGATATGGCCCCTGTGTGTAGGAAGCACAGTTCTTTTGTTCTGAGCAAGCTCACTGTTCGGACCACTTAGGAAATACAGTAGAGTAGAAGAGTGCTCTTTTCTCAAAAGCAGAGTGTGTTTCTGTAAGGCGAGCTAGTGTTTGTTTCCCAGTCAGAAATGGAGTTGAATCCCATGCAGTTTCTGGTCCTACGAGCAAGAGGTGTTTTCTGATAATAAGAGTCACTATTGCGCTCCCATTGTCATACAGAGGACAAATAGCACTGGCGTCTGTTCCCAGCATGTACAGTGTATTGGACTGAAGTGGAGCCACTGTTCATGTCAGTTTCCTAAGCAGAGTTGAACTAGATATGGCCCGTGTGTGGAGGAAGCACAGTTCTGTTATTCTGAGCAAGCTCACTGTTTGGACACCCTAGGATACACAGTAGAGTAGAAGAGTGCTCTTTTCTAAAAAGCAGAGTGTGTTTCTTGTAAGGCGAGCTAGCGTTTGTTTCCCAGTCCTAAATGGAGTTGAATCACATGCAGTTTCTGTTCCTACAAGCAAGAGTTGTTTTCTGGTAAGAAGAGTCACTATTGCGCTCCCTTTGTCATACACAGGGCAAATCACACTGGCATCTGTTCCCAGCATGTACAGTGTATTGGACTGAAGAGGATCTACTGTTCTTGTCAGTTTCCTAAGCAGAGTTTAACTAGATATGGACCGTGTGTGTAGCAAGCACAGTTCTTTTGTTCTGAGAATGCTCACTGTTCTGGCCCTATAGGAAACACATTAGAGTAGAAGAGTGCTCCTTTCTCAATCCAGAGTGTGTTTCTTGTAAGTCGAGCTATCATTTGTTTCCCAGTCCTAAATTGAGTTGAATCCCATGCAGTTTCTGGTCCTGCCAGCAAGAGTTGTTTTCTGATAAGAAGAGTCACTACTGCGCTCCTATTGCAAGACACAGTACAAATAGCACTCGCGTCTGTTCCCAGCTAGGACAGTGTATTGGACTGAGGAGTAGCTACCTTTCTTGTCAGTTTCCTAAGCAGAGTTGAACTAGATATGGCCCGTGTGTGTAGGAAGCACAGTTCTTTTGTTCTGAGCAAGCTCACTGTTCAGACCCCATAGGAAACACAGTAGAGTAGAAGAGTGCTCTTTTCTCAAAAGCAGAGTGTGTTTCTTGTAAGGCAAGCTAGCGTTTGTTTCCCAGTACTAAATGGAGTTGAATCACATCCTGTTTTTGGTCCTACGAGCAAGAGTTGTTTTCTGGTAAGGAAAGTCACTATTGCGCTCCCATTGTCAGACACAGTGCAAATAGCACTCGCGTCTGTTTCCAGCAAGTACAGTGTATTGGACTGGAGCAGAGCTACTGTTCTTGTCAGTTTCCTAAGCAGAGTTGAACTAGATATGGCCCCTGTGTGTAGGAAGCACAGTTCTTTTGTTCTGAGCAAGCTCACTGTTCGGACCACATAGGAAATACAGTAGAGTAGAAGAGTGCTCTTTTCTCAAAAGCAGGGTGTGTTTCTTGTAAGGCGAGCTAGTGTTTGTTTCCCAGTCAGAAATGGAGTTGAATCCCATGCAGTTTCTGGTCCTACGAGCAAGAGGTGTTTTCTGATAAGAAGAGTCACTATTGCGCTCCCATTGTCATACAGAGGACAAATAGCACTGGCGTCTGTTCCCTGCATGTACAGTGTATTGGACTGCAGTGGAGACACTGTTCATGTCAGTTTCCTAAGCAGAGTTGAACTAGATATGGCCCGTGTGTGGAGGAAGCACAGTTCTGTTATTCTGAGCAAGCTCACTGTTTGGACCCCCTAGGATACACAGTAGAGTAGAAGAGTGCTCTTTTCTCAAAAGCAGAGTGTGTTTCTTGTAAGGCGAGCTAGCGTTTGTTTCCCAGTCCTAAATGGAGTTGAATCACATGTAGTTTCTTGTCCTAAGAGCAAGAGTTGTTTTCTGGTAAGAAGAGTCACTATTGTGCTCCCATTGTCATTCACAGGGCAAATAACACTGGCGTCTGTTCCCAGCATGTACACTGTATTGGACTGAAGAGGATCTACTGTTCTTTTCAGTTTCCTAAGCATAATTGAACTAGATATGGCCGTATTTGTATGAAGCACAGTTCTTTTGTTCTGACCAAGCTCACTGTTCTGGCCCTGTAGGAAACACAGTAGAGTAGAAGAGTGCTCTTTTCTCAAAAGCAGAGTGTGTTTCTTGTAAGGCGAGCTAGCGTTTGTTTCCCAGTCCTAAATGGAGTTGAATCACATGCAGTTTTTGGTCCTATGAGCAAGAGTTGTTTTCTGGTAAGGAAAGTCACTCTTGAGCTCCCTATGCCATACACAGTGCAAATAGCACTCGCGTCTGTTCCCAGCAATTACAGTGTATTGGACTGAAGCGGAGCTACTGTTCTTGTCAGTTTTCTAAGCAGAGTTGAACTAGATATGGCCCCTGTGTGTAGGAAGCACTGTTCTTTTGTTCTGAGCAAGCTCACTGTTCAGACCCCATAGGAAACACAGTAGAGTAGAAGAGTGCTCTTTTCTCAAAAGCAGAGTGTGTTTCTTGTAAGGCGAGCTAGCGTTTGTTTCCCAGTCCTAAATGGAGTTGAATCACATGCAGTTTCTTGTCCTAAGAGCAAGAGTTGTTTTCTGGTAAGAAGAGTCACTATTGTGCTCCCATTGTCATTCACAGGGCAAAAAACACTGGCGTGTGTTCCCAGCATGTACATTGTATTGGACTGAAGAGGATCTACTGTTCTTTTCAGTTTCCTAAGCATAATTGAACTAGATATGGCCGTATTTGTATGAAGCACAGTTCTTTTGTTCTGACCAAGCTCACTGTTCTGGCCCTATAGGAAACACAGTAGAGAAGAAGAGTGCTCTTTTCTCAAAAGCAGAGTGTGTTTTTTGTAAGGCGAGCTAGCGTTTGTTTCCCAGTCCTAAATGGAGTTGAATCACATGCAGTTTTTGGTCCTATGAGCAAGAGTTGTTTTCTGGTAAGGAAAGTCACTCTTGCGCTCCCATTGCCATACACAGTGCAAATAGCACTCGCGTCTGTTCCCAGCAAGTACAGTGTATTGGACTGAAGCAGAGCTACTGTTCTTGTCAGTTTCCTAAGCAGAGTTGAACTAGATATGGCCCCTGTGTGTAGGAAGCACAGTTCTTTTGTTCTGAGCAAGCTCACTGTTCGGACCACATAGGAAATACAGTAGAGTAGAAGAGTGCTCTTTTCTCAAAAGCAGAGTGTATTTCTTGTAAGGTGAGCTAGTGTTTGTTTCCCAGTCAGAAATGGAGTTGAATCCCATGCAGTTTCTGGTCCTACGAGCAAGAGGTGTGTTTTGATAAGAAGAGTCACTATTGCGCTCCCATTGTCATACAGAGGACAAATAGCACTGGCGTCTGTTCCCTGCATGTACAGTGTATTGGACTGAAGTGGAGCCACTGTTCATGTCAGTTTCCTAAGCAGAGTTGAACTAGATATGGCCCGTGTGTGGAGGAAGCACAGTTCTGTTATTCTGAGCAAGCTCACTGTTTGGACCCCCTAGGATACACAGTAGAGTAGAAGAGTGCTCTTTTCTCAAAAGCAGAGTGTGTTTCTTGTAAGGCGAGCTAGCGTTTGTTTCCCAGTCCTAAATGGAGTTGAATCACATGCAGTTTCTTGTCCTACAAGCAAGAGTTGTTTTCTGGTAAGAAGAGTCACTATTGTGTTCCCATTGTCATACACAGGGCAAATAGCACTACCGTCTGTTCCCAGCATGTACAGTGTATTGGACTGAAGAGGATCTACTGTTCTTTTCAGTTTCCTAAGCAGAATTGAACTAGATATGGCCGTATTTGTAGGAATCACAGTTCTTTTGTTCTGAGCAAACTCACTGTTCTGGCCCTATAGGAAAAACAGTAGAGTAGAAGAGTGCTCTTTTCTCAAAAGCAGAGTGTGTTTCTTGTAAGGCGAGCTAGCATTTGTTTCCCAGTCCTAAATGGAGTTGAATCACATGCAGTTTTTGGTCGTACGAGTAAGAGTTGTTTTCTGGTAAGGAAAGTCACTATTGCGCTCCCAATGCCATACACAGTGCAAATAGCACTCCCGTCTGTTCCCAGCAAGTACAGTGTATTGGACTGAAGAGGAGCTACTGTTCTTGTCAGTTTCCTAAGCAGAGTTGAACTAGATATGGCCCCTGTGTGTAGGAAGCACAGTTCTTTTGTTCTGAGCAAGCTCAATTTTCGGACCCCATAGGAAACACAGTAGAGTAGAAGAGTGCTCTTTTCTCAAAAGCAGAGTATGTTTCTTGTTAGGCGAGCTAGCATTTGTTTCCGAATCCTAAATGGAGTTGAATCACATGCAGTATCTGGTCCTACGAGCAAGAGTTGTTTTCTGGTAAGAAGAGTCACTATTGCGCTCCCATTGTCATACACAGTGCAAATAGCACTCGCTACTGTTCCCAGCAAGTACAGTGTATTGGACTGAAGCAGAGCTACAGTTCTTGTCAGTTTCCTAAGCAGAGTTGAACTAGATATGGCCCCTGTGTGTAGGAAGCACAGTTCTTTTGTTCTGAGCCAGCTCACTGTTCGGACCACATAGGAAATACAGTAGAGTAGAAGAGTGCTCTTTTCTCAAAAGCAGAGTGTGTTTCTTGTAAGGCGAGCTAGTGTTTGTTTCCCAGTCAGAAATGGAGTTGAAACCATGCAGTTTCTGGTCCTTCGAGCAAGAGGTGTGTTTTGATAAGAAGAGTCACTATTGCGCTCCCATGGTCATACAGAGGACAAATAGCACTGGCGTCTGTTCCCTGCATGTACAGTATATTGGACTGAAGTGGAGCTACTGTGCATGTCAGTTTTCTAAGCAGAGTTGAACTAGATATGGCCCCTGTGTGTAGGAAGCACAGTTCTTTTGTTCTGAGCAAGCTCACTGTTCGGACCACATAGGAAAAACAGTAGAGTAGAAGAGTGCTCTTTTCTCAAAAGCAGAGTGTGTTTCTTGTAAGGCGAGCTAGCATTTGTTTCCCAGTCCTAAATGGAGTTGAACCACATGCAGTTTTTGGTCCTACCAGCAAGAGTTGTTTTCTGGTAAGGAAAGTCACTCTTGCTCTCCCAATGCCATACACAGTGCAAATAGCACTCGCATCTGTTCCCAGCAAGTACAGTGTATTGGACTGAAGAGGAGCTACTGTTCTTGTCAGTTTCCTAAGCAGAGTTGAACTAGATATGGCCCCTGTGTGTAGGAAGCACAGTTCTTTGTTCTGAGCAAGCTCAATTTTCGGACCCCATAGAAAACACAGTAGAGTAGAAGACTGCTCTTTTCTCAAAAGCAGAGTATGTTTCTTGTAAGGCGAGCTAGTGTTTGTTTCCCAATCTTAAATGGAGTTGAATCACATGCAGTATCTGGTCCTACGAGCAAGAGTTGTTTTCTGGTAAGAAGAGTCACTATTGCGCTCCCTTTGTCATACACAGGGCAAATCACACTGGCATCTGTTCCCAGCATGTACAGTGTATTGGACTGAAGAGGATCTACTGTTCTTGTCAGTTTCCTAAGCAGAGTTTAACTAGATATGGACCGTGTGTGTAGCAAGCACAGTTCTTTTGTTCTGAGAATGCTCACTGTTCTGGCCCTATAGGAAACACATTAGAGTAGAAGAGTGCTCCTTTCTCAATCCAGAGTGTGTTTCTTGTAAGTCGAGCTATCGTTTGTTTCCCAGTCCTAAATTGAGTTGAATCCCATGCAGTTTCTGGTCCTGCCAGCAAGAGTTGTTTTCTGATAAGAAGAGTCACTATTGCGCTCCTATTGCCAGACACAGTACAAATAGCACTCGCGTCTGTTCCCAGCTAGGACAGTGTATTGGACTGAGGAGTAGCTACCTTTCTTGTCAGTTTCCTAAGCAGAGTTGAACTAGATATGGCCCGTGTGTGGAGGAAGCACAGTTCTTTTGTTCTGAGCAAGCTCACTGTTCAGACCCCATAGGAAACACAGTAGAGTAGAAGAGTGCTCTTTTCTCAAAAGCAGAGTGTGTTTCTTGTAAGGCAAGCTAGCGTTTGTTTCCCAGTACTAAATGGAGTTGAATCACATCCTGTTTTTGGTCCTACGAGCAAGAGTTGTTTTCTGGTAAGGAAAGTCACTATTGCGCTCCCATTTTCAGACACAGTGCAAATAGCACTCGCGTCTGTTTCCAGCAAGTACAGTGTATTGGACTGGAGCAGAGCTACTGTTCTTGTCAGTTTCCTAAGCAGAGTTGAACTAGATATGGCCCCTGTGTGTAGGAAGCACAGTTCCTTTGTTCTGAGCAAGCTCACTGTTCGGACCACATAGGAATACAGTAGAGTAGAAGAGTGTCTTTTCTCAAAAGCAGAGTGTGTTTCTTGTAAGGCGAGCTAGTGTTTGTTTCCTAGTCAGAAATGGAGTTGAATCCCATGCAGTTTCTGGTCCTACGAGCAAGAGGTGTTTTCTGAAAAGAAGAGTCACTATTGCGCTCCCATTGTCATACAGAGGAACAAATAGCACTGGCGTCTGTTCCCTGCATGTACAGTGTATTGGACTGAAGTGGAGCCACTGTTCATGTCAGTTTCCTAAGCAGAGTTGAACTAGATATGGCCCGTGTGTGGAGGAAGCACAGTTCTGTTATTCTGAGCAAGCTCACTGTTTGGACCCCCTAGGATACACAGTAGAGTAGAAGAGTGCTCTTTTCTCAAAAGCAGAGTGTGTTTCTTGTAAGGCGAGCCTGCGTTTGTTTCCCAGTCCTAAATGGAGTTGAATCACATGCAGTTTCTTGTCCTAAGAGCAAGAGTTGTTTTCTGGTAAGAAGAGTCACTATTGTGCTCCCATTGTCATACACAGGGCAAATAGCACTGGCGTCTGTTCCCAGCATGTACAGTGTATTGGACTGAAGAGTGAACTACTGTTCTTGTCAGTTTCCTAAGCAGAATTGAACTAGATATGGCCGTATTTGTAGGAATCACAGTTCTTTTATTCTGAGCACACTCACTGTTCTGGCCCTATAGGAAAAACTGTAGAGTAGAAGAGTGCTCTTTTCTCAAAAGCAGAGTGTGTTTCTTGTAAGGCGAGCTAGCGTTTGTTTCCCAGTCCTAAATGGAGTTGAATCACATGCAGTTTTTGGTCCTATGAGCAAGAGTTGTTTTCTGGTAAGGAAAGTCACTCTTGCGCTCCCTTTGCCATACACAGTGCAAATAGCACTCGCGTATGTTCCCAGCAAGTACAGTGTATTGGACTGAAGCGGAGCTACTGTTCTTGTCAGTTTCCTAAGCAGGAGTTGAACTAGATATGGCCCCTGTGTGTAGGAAGCACTGTTCTTTGTTCTGAGCAAGCTCACTGTTCAGACCCCATAGGAAACACAGTAGAGTAGAAAGAGTGCTCTTTTCTCAAAGCAGAGTGTGTTTCTTGTAAGGCGAGCTAGCGTTTGTTTCCCAGTCCTAAATGGAGTTGAATCACATGCAGTTTTCTTGTCCTAAGAGCAAGAGTTGTTTTCTGGTAAGAAGAGTCACTATTGTGCTCCCATAGTCATTCACAGGGCAAATAACACTGGCGTCTGTTCCCAGCATGTACACTGTATTGCACTGAAGAGGATCTACTGTTCTTTTCAGTTTCCTAAGCATAATTGAACTAGATATGGCCGTATTTGTATGAAGCACAGTTCTTTTGTTCTGAACAAGCTCACTGTTCTGGCCCTATAGGAAACACAGTAGAGTAGAAGAGTGCTCTTTTCTCAAAAGCAGAGTGTGTTTTTTGTAAGGCGAGCTAGCGTTTGTTTCCCAGTCCTAAATGGAGTTGAATCACATGCAGTTTTTGGTCCTATGAGCAAGAGGTTGTTTTCTGGGAAGGAAAGTCACTCTTGCGCTCCCATTGCCATACACAGTGTAAATAGCACTCGCGTCTGTTCCCAGCAAGTACAGTGTATTGGACTGAAGCGGAGCTACTGTTCTTGTCAGTTTCCTAAGCAGAGTTGAACTAGATATGGCCCCTGTGTGTAGGAAGCACAGTTCTTTTGTTCTGAGCAAGCTCACTGTTCGGACCACATAGGAAATACAGTAGAGTAGAAGAGTGCTCTTTTCTCAAAAGCAGAGTATGTTTCTTGTAAGGCGAGCTAGTGTTTGTTTCCCAGTCAGAAATGGAGTTGAATCCCATGCAGTTTCTGTCCTACGAGCAAGAGGTGTTTTCTGAAAAGAAGAGTCACTATTGCGCTCCAATTGTATACAGAGGACAAATAGCACTGGCGACTGTTCCCTGCATGTACAGTGTATTGGACTGAAGTGGAGCTACTGTTCATGTCAGTTTCCTAAGCAGAGTTGAACTAGATATGGCCCGTGTGTGGAGGAAGCACAGTTCTGTTGTTCTGAGCAAGCTCACTGTTCGGACCCCCTAGGATACACAGTAGAGTAGAAGAGTGCTCTTTTCTAAAAAGCAGAGTGTGTTTCTTGTAAAGGCGAGCTAGCGTTTGTTTCCCAGTCCTAAATGAGTTGAATCACATGCAGTTCTTGTCCTACAAGCAAGAGTTGTTTTCTGGGTAAGAGAGTCACTATTGTGTTCCCATTGTCATACACAGGGCAAATAGCACTCCCGTCTGTTCCCAGCATGTACAGTGTATTGGACTGAAGAGGATCTACTGTTCTTGTCAGTTCTTAAGCAGAATTGAACTAGATATGGCCGTATTGTAGGAATCACAGTTCTTTTGTTCTGAGCAAAGTCACTGTTCTGGCCCTATAGGAAAAACAGTAGAGTAGAAGAGTGCTCTTTTCTCAAAAGCAGAGTGTGTTTCTTGTAAGGCGAGCTAGCATTTGTTTCCCAGTCCTAAATGGAGTTGAATCACATGCAGTTTTTGGTCCTACGAGTAAGAGTTGTTTTCTGGTAAGGAAAGTCACTATTGCGCTCCCAATGCCATACACAGTGCAAATAGCACTCCCGTCTGTTCCCAGCAAGTACAGTGTATTGGACTGAAGAGGAGCTACTGTTCTTGTCAGTTTCCTAAGCAGAGTTGAACTAGATATGGCCCCTGTGTGTAGGAAGCACAGTTCTTTTGTTCTGAGCAAGCTCACTGTTCGGACCACATAGGAAATACAGTAGAGTAGAAGAGTGCTCTTTTCTCAAAGCAGAGTGTGTTTCTTGTAAGGCGAGCTAGTGTTTGTTTCCCAGTCAGAAATGAGTTGAAACCATGCAGTTTCTGGTCCTTCGAGCAAGAGGTGTGTTTTGATAAGAAGAGTCACTATTGCGCTCCATGTCATACAGAGGACAAATAGCATTGGCGTCTGTTCCCTGCATGTACAGTGTATTGGACTGAAGTGGAGCTTACTGTTCATGTCAGTTTCCTAAGCAGAGTTGAACTAGATATGGCCCGTGTGTGGAGGAAGCACAGTTCTGTTGTTCTGAGCAAGCTCACTGTTCGGACCCCCCTAGGATACACAGTCGAGTAGAAGAGTGCTCTTTCTCAAAAGCAGAGTGTGTTTCTTGTAAGGCGAGCTAGCATTTGTTTCCCAGTCCTAATGGAGTTGAACCACATGCAGTTTTTGGTCCTACCAGCAAGAGTTGTTTTCTGGTAAGGAAAGTCACTCTTGCTCTCCCAATGCCATACACAGTGCAAATAGCACTCGCATCTGTTCCCAGCAAGTACAGTGTATTGGACTGAAGAGGAGCTACTGTTCTTGTCAGTTTCCTAAGCAGAGTTTGAACTAGATATGGCCCCTGTGTGTAGGAAGCACAGTTTCTTTGTTCTGAGCAAGCTCAATTTTCGGACCCATAGAAAACACAGTAGAGTAGAAGACTGCTCTTTTCTCAAAAGCAGAGTATGTTTCTTGTAAGGCGAGCTAGTGTTTGTTTCCCAATCTTAAATGGAGTTGAATCACATGCAGTATCTGGTCCTACGAGCAAGAGTTGTTTTCTGGTAAGAAGAGTCACTATTGCGCTCCCTTTGTCATACACAGGGCAAATCACACTGGCATCTGTTCCCAGCATGTACAGTGTATTGGACTGAAGAGGATCTACAGTTCTTGTCAGTTTCCTAAGCAGAGTTTAACTAGATATGGACCGTGTGTGTAGCAAGCACAGTTCTTTTGTTCTGAGAATGCTCACTGTTCTGGCCCTATAGGAAACACATTAGAGTAGAAGAGTGCTCCTTTCTCAATCCAGAGTGTGTTTCTTGTAAGTCGAGCTAATCGTTTGTTTCCCAGTCCTAAATTGAGTTGAATCCCATGCAGTTTCTGGTCCTGCCAGCAAGAGTTGTTTTCTGATAAGAAGAGTCACTA